>NW_022045111.1:0-96225 GCF_900880675.1 Sparus aurata | reverse complement strand
ATCGCCATGACTCCGGTGCAGCAAACTTTCTGTCTTAAAATATGCAGAGGGAAACTCGGGAGAAGCAGCCGCTGGATGTTTCTCTGTCGACCAAAAGAGAGAGAGGCGAAAAATCAAACAGAGCTTCAGCGTCTGTCCGAGGAGGACAGCAGCAGGACCAGGATGCCTGCTGGAGGGAGGAAGAAGGCTATGAGGAGCCTGAGATAAACATGCGGGATGAGTTATCAGCAAACGGACACGCCACGAGAGAGTGTCCCGCAAAATGATCAGGGCGACGGAGAAACAAATGTCCACCACCGTGAGAGACAGCAGACATGAGGAGTTTGCAGCGAGTGCTGGTCGGCTGAATCGTTTCCTCCACTGCAACAACTTCACCTGAAGAAGGAGAATTCACAGAGAAGCTGGATAAGTTTGTGACATTTTCATCCCGGATTTGTGAGAGGAAGGAATTAAACGCCTGTCTCAAATAAACACCTGGTCTGTTAAAACTTATTGGTGGTTAATGGCGGTCCGCTTTGCAATAAGCTTTTCCACTTTCCTCACGAGGCTCACTTGCTGCGGTCTGTGTGTGTGCTTGCAGCTCCGCCTCCTCGCACAGATACAAAGATCCTGAATGACTGACAAGATGGTTCACTCCCTTCATTTCATTCCGCTAGGCCACAAACGCGCCCAGGTGCTGAGACCGACACAGAGGGAACCCTCTTGTCATCCAGCGTGTTTGGAGGCGAGAGACGAGGAAAACAAATACAGGCATGCACATGGCGAGATATCGAGGCCAGAAAAATTATTGAGTTCATTTTCATTTAATGTGCGATTAATTGATTTATTGATTATCGTCCCAGGCATATTTGCCACAGGATGATACACTTTGGTTCACAGCTGTTTACAACAATTTCATCCGTCACACTCTGCATCAGCTGAATATGTAACCCATTTAGCCCAGTAATCGTTCTCCCTTCTCCTTCTGTAATCTCAAAGTGACAGTTCTACGCTCCATACTGTATATGTCATGTATTATATTTTTCCATTGATTCAGGGTGGGAGGTTCTCTAAGAAGCCAGCATCTAGTTATTGCTTTTTTACTTGCTGCCATGGGGATCTTTAATAAATATCTGTCCCTGTTATGCAGATCCTTTGATATATTCCCCATATAAAAAGAAAGACAAGTCAATGTCAAATCCCAGAATCCTCCTTGTGTATAGCCTGTGCTTAAATCCAGAAAGGTCCAAAAAATGTGAGTATGGTCTGTCATGAGCTGTCCACATTGTCTCCAGCAGTCGGTCATTTTGTTTTGATTTTATTTTTGGGGTTATGAAAACTGTTTTCTCTCCAACTGGTTGTATTCTCTCTCTCTTTGCCTCTTTGTTGCTCTCTGGCGCCCTCTCTTCCTTTTGCCTGTGTCATCTTTCAGGAAGACACACCTGTCCAGGTGTGTTGAATCACCTGACTGACGTATTTAAGGAGGATTGAGTGGAAGCCTCGCTCTCTCTCTGGAGCCCAGCTCATCACTGAAAGGAGGAGATGTTTTACCTTGTGTCTCCTTGTTACCTTTTCCTCCCCACATGTTTTCAGTGCTGTGTTTTGTTAATTTGTTTGTAGTTTAGTTTTGGAGATCACCAGTAATCCAGTTTTTGGTTTCTTTAGTTCATTAAGGTGAGATTAATTTCTCTCTCTGATGAGGTTAGAGGGGACAGCTGGGTGCGACGGCCCAGTGATTTCCCCTTTTTGTGTATTTCAGCTGGATCTCCAACCTCTCTTTTGGTAAGTAGTTTTTACTCTTTAATGTCTAAATTAGATTTGGTTTATTTGTTTACTGAACGTCCTTTTTAAACATGCAGCATCCTCTATGTGAGCTAGAGGCTCTGTAACAACTGTATCCAACAGTTTAGTTTTCATATTAAAATTGTAGACTACATTATAAAATAACTTTAAATGTTTCCCAGTACTGAACCCTGAATGTATTCAGTATTTACTGTTTTTCATGTTAATGTTACTCCCTCCTTCTCCATTGTCATGTTTTTGTCAAGTGCTTCAACTTGTTACATGTAATTTATGTTTCTAGTATTAATTGGAGCATCTTTAGTTTTTTAGGTCGTTCATCAGACACAAAGGACTAAATCCTGAAGATGGGCGTGTGAAACAAAACCTCACCCACTTCAACAGGATGAGACTTCATGTGGGGTCTTTGTACTGAAGGTCTGTATCACAGCATGATTAAAGAACAATGTGAGGATTTGACTGAAAGACATTTGAATCTCCAGCAGCAAGACCAACAAATTGAATATGTTAAACCCCCAAATTGTCCATCTTCCACCTCCACCTCCTCCTCTGGGACATCCACAGGTCATTGGGCTCCTCGAGCTCCGATGCCTCTGTAAACACCGCAGTGGACTCTCCCATCATCAACAGTAAGTTTCATCATTTGTTAAAAAAAAAATTAATGATATATTTGAAACATTTTGAAAAGTACTAATGAATGTTAAACATCAAAACACACTTTGTGGTGCCTTGTCCTGTTTAGTTGGGCTTTTTTAAATATATTCTGCACATTTTAAGCTAAAAATTGTAAATTATGTCACAGACATGTGTTGTCCCAGGTCTCAAGAATCACTGATACTGACACACAATTTTATTTTCTCCAGCCTCACCAACATCATGCTGCACAGCGGCCTACATCCGCAAACAAATTGTAAACGACTATTGAAGCTACTCTGTTTAATTAGATCCTCCACTATAAAACAGATGGCATTCAATCCCCATCATATGACGGCTTCCCAAAAGACAAACTTTAACAGTCTCAAAACATTGATGTGCAGGTGAGTTTAATAGATGTATGCTGGTATTAAATACACTGTTTTATTTGACTAAAGACTTAAACTGAACTTTAATTAAAGCCAGCACACATTGATGTACAACAACGGTGAAATAAGAGCAAAGAACATTCCTTATTCACAAAGATAGAATCCCAAATATTATGCTGCAGTGGACCAGACCGCGTGACGTCACACATCATGATTGTGTTACAATTGCTCACAACTCACTTCTTCCTTTCACTCATTACAGGTGACTGGTTGTACTACATAAGGTACACTGGGACCACGAGCTCTATGGGAGTGAAGGTCCTCCGTGGGGGAAAAAGAGGCCTTTGAGGAGGCTCACATGAGAAGTGGACACCGCGGCCAGAGAACCACCAGAGAGACAATCTCTCAGGTTTTACTGGCCCGGAATGTCGGAGGACATCAATTTGTTGGTCAGTATGCAGCTACACTTTCCATACACACTGATCTTACAAAGATATTGCCGTTGATAACAATCACATCAACTTTTTTTCTTTTTTTATAGATGTGAAAGATGCATGGTAGGGGAAAAATATAAATATCTTGGATCGGACCGTATAAAATATTTGATATTTTCTACACGTCTCCACAGACGTTGAACAGTTGAGGTGAGGTGTCAATTTCTTCTTAATGGTTTCCCTACTGACTGTTCTCAGTGAAATCTTACCTTTTTTAGTTTTGACATTACCTGGTGTTTTTATGCCAGGTAATAAACGCATATCTGACACTTCTGGTGTCTATCAGCATATTTTCAAATGAAAACAGAGCTTTAGAGGATGTAACTGTAAATACTGGACGCCTTCAGGGTACTGTACTGGGAAAGAAAAGTTATGTTTGACCCCCAAATTGTCTTTAAAGATTAATTGGACGGTCTGGCAACTCTGACTTGATCTGAAACCTGCAACATGAAATGCAATATGGAATATTATCTTCATCTGCAGAATATGAGACCAGTAACTTGCGCAGACCTGGAAGTTCCTTTGTGTGTCTGAGAGCAACAAATACAATCACAACTGTTTCTGTTTAGCTGCTACGTGATGCAACGATGGAAGCTGTTCATCACATTTCACTGAAACTCTGAATCTGTTTTAAAGTGTTCAGAATGACACAGCTGCTTGAAATATGTTTTTGTTTTTTTGCCCCTGTGACAGTGTGCCAGACCTCCTCCTCTGGACCGGCCATTGTTTTTAAAACCCTACAGTCCTTTTGCTGCTGCGGCGGCAAGAAATGTTCCTGTTTGACAATAAAGAAACTCATTGGATGCTCATGCTAATAGTTTCAACTTGATGGTCTTGTAAGAAATATCAAGTGTCTCATGTCAGATTATTTTCCAATAGATCTTAGAACACAAGGTGTTCTATCCAGCGTACTCCAGCTTAAAGAAATGCATCTGAACAGTAAATCATTGATCCATTTCCTGCAACTCTGATCTCACCTAGATGTTCACCATGCTGTAGTTTCTCTGGTCATATGGTGTTGCAATAATCAAACATTTCAAAACATCGTAATTTAAAAATGTTGAGGACAAAGATGAGTTCTGTTTTGTTTTTATGATCTGATGCGTCTCTAGCAGCTGGTCAGTTTATCACGCGTTGCTGGTTGGATCCCCAGTCAGACCAGTATAAAATACTTTATACTGGAAATGCTTTAAAATACAGGTCATATCAACAGTTATCCCTTGAGTGCAGGAGATCAACATCACAAGAATTATTTTGCGTGAACAAGATTTAAATCATCTTCCAGGATGTTTCCAGGCTCCTTGTGTCAGTGGAGAGATGCATCAATGATCCTGCACTTTAAGCAGGATGTTGTGGTTCATGTTGACCACAGCTCCTCCTCCGTCACTGAAAGGCTTAAAGGTTTATATTTGACAGATTATAGCCCACTAACTCCTTTTTTTAACCTGTTGAAATACAAGAGTAAAATGCAACATGTTTCAGCAGTTAAAGTTGTTTTTATAATAAAACAAATTGGTTTTTCCAGCGTAAATGGTTTTTGATGTATTGCTAAAGTTGCAAAACGTGTTACAACTGTCCCTGGTCTCCCTTACCTGGAACATCATCTCAACAAAAACAGCCTCAGAACAAAACAATATTAAACCATTTTAATAAATTTCACTCCTGGAATGCGAGGCAGAAAAATGTTCGTGTCCACTTTGTGTCGGGTATCTTGGCACAGATCCTGTGGTTCCATCGTGGGCACAGCAGCCAATCTGAATGGACAAAAGACCAACTAAAATGTTGTCAATACTTCATGTTCAGAGATGTTTATGTCGAGAGACAGCAAAAGAGCCTAAACTCAACTGATGACTGACGTGTGTTCTCTGACCGGAGCCCTGTAGTGGCCAATTTCTTCCACACACCAGTTTAAGAGGTCTAATCCTTAACATGAAATATTATGGTGAAATAGTTTTACAATAGTAACAGTTGCAAATTATTCTGTTAAATTGCCTTTTGATGATCATCCTTCAAGCTGAACATGTAAAACATCAGCAGTTACCCAGCGAGTGTCGCCATCCTGCAGAGATGACAAAGGTCAGTCAAGTCATCTACAAAAACAAGGAGATAATAATTACCTCTTCATAATTAAGAGCAAGGTTTGTGTGAGTTGACATATGTTAATTTTGATCATTTGGTCAATTTTTAAAATGCATATGTGGCGAGCGTAGGGGAGGACACAAGACAGTAATATCGAATTGCCTGTGTTCAAAGGGTAGGACTGCAACAACGCCACCTTGGGACTTTCACCCAAAGATTTAACTCCGTCAATTGATCTCAAGACACGCAAGTAAGGTCACTCATTAGGCATGAGACGTGGTTCACAATCAAATATATTTTATTATTAAATATTAAAACAATGCAGCGGCCACAAATTATAAAAGAGACTATTCAGCCTGAGGCCCGCTGGTGTGGGGAAACTAGTGAGGGAAGGGGTCCAAACAAAATATCATAGATCACCCGGGCACGTGACAATCACACACTCACACACACTTTGTGAATAACCAAAATCCCAGGGAAGCACAGCACACAGGGAAGGAAGGGACACCACCACCCAGGTCACCAGCACCGCCACCACCACCACCGGCCTCTGCAAAGAAAACAAACGAGAAAAGTCACATAGTGAAACAAAACTAGTATAAAAATGGATATTGGTAAATTATGATTAAACCAAACAAAATATCTATTGCCCAGAATAAACCAACAAGAAAGCAAATAGCACAAATTGTATGCAAACAAAATTAAACACCATCTGCCCTAAACAAATGAATTACACTAGTTAATTAAATCAAATTAACCAAAAGGATATCAAAAGTCAAGACAGGTGGGATAACGAAAACAAATTAACAAAGAAACCAACTTAAGGTGTCAAAATGAAACTAAACACATAGCCATGAAGGCACACTTAAGATGGCAGTGACTTGGCGGCGAACAGCTGCAAAGCAGCTGTAATGCAGTGGCCAAAGCTGCGACACAGCAGCCGACAACGCAGCCGACAAAGCAGCAGACAAGGCAGCAGACAACGCAGCAGACAAAGCAGCAGACAACGCAGCAGACAAAGCAGCAGACAAAGCAGCAGACAACGCAGCAGACAACGCAGCAGACAAAGCAGCAGACAACGCAGCAGACAAAGCAGCAGACAACGCAGCAGACAACGCAGCAGACAAAGCCGCAGACAACGCAGCAGACAACGCAGCAGACAACGCAGCAGCGGTCAGCTTATCGTGACTTTTCTCATGTCACATCGATCGTTTGGCCCAATGGCTGTATCTCATCTAAAAAAAGCACAAAATTAACATTAAAATGAGCCTACCATACCGGTTTCAAGTGCCACAGTAAAACTACAACATACCTTTTGGCCGGATCGGATACATACACGGCGGAGAGAGAGGGAGAGACACATGCGGCTACCAGCATTTACCTGCAACCATGCTAACGTTGTATCGACCAAGACCATGCAGACAGAGAGGACACTTACCACCGCAACACAACGGGACCAGCGCACACCAAGCAGGGCACGTCAGCTCAGCCGCTCTGCAGCAAAACATACATGTGCTATAAGAACAAAAAGGGTCAACACCTGGCAACGTGGTAAGGACGAGCAGCGTACAATCCTACCTGCCGAGAACCAAAACTTCCGGACCGGAAGTGACGCATCAGACAGGAGCGCAAAGAGAAAACACCGGGAAGAGCTGCCCTATTTATACTCCGTTCCGCCTACCATGGGTGACTACCATTGGCACTCAATGACCAGATATAAAAGCACCCTGCTGCTACACATACATCAAAAACATGTTTCCAACAAGTCTAAAATGATATGTATAACATTTTTGAGAGACACCTGTCTTCCCAGAAGAGAGACTGCAATCTCCTGTCGAATTTTGTTAGTCTTATTGAGTTGCAACTGAAGACTTCCTGAATCTCCACCGGAGAACCGTCCAAAATGCACTCAGCAAACTGAATGAAAGGTTCAACAATGATTTATTATGGGGAGGAACACATATTTTATGAAAGATTCTCCTGAACAATCTTAAAGACATAAGGATGTGAAATACATAATGTAGGGGTGGGCGGAATAATCCACATATCGATAGTATCGATACCAAGGCAGTATTGGTATCGGATCGTTACTAGCGTGATGAGATCAATATTTTTGTTCTAGTTTCTCTTCTATAAATTCAGCAAATCACTCACATTTCTTCAGAGTGTGTGTGAGTGCAGCGCTCCTCTTCACTTCTCCCACTCCGCTCACTCAGGTTCACTGTAACTCAAAAATATATACTTATATTGATATGGAGCCTGCCTCAAACCTGAAGTTTGAATATGGAAGAATATAATAACCCCTTTGTGTATCTGTTGAAGGAACAACAGTGTTTGTATTAAGGCTACATGCAGATAGGTTATAGATTTAATTAAGTTAAATATAATCTTATTTGGCTAAAATCTTTGTCCTGTGTTTTATCATTATCATAATCATGATCAACTAAAGGAAAAAGTACCAAATCACTCTGATCAGGAATTCTCAAGTAAAAAGTATCAGTTTGTAATTACTTGGTATCAGATGAATACCAAAATGTGCAGTATCGCCCACCCCTAACATAATGCACTATAATTATTTGATGGGTTCCGCTGAATATCAATACAACTACCATAACTTTCCTTTCCCAGTACAGTACCCTGAAGGTGTCCAGTATTTAGTTGTATAGTTTTATTTATACTGTCCTCTAAAGCTCAGACTGTTTTCATTTGAAAATATGCTGATAGACTCATTTCCCTCCTGACGTCATTGCAGTGCTGCATCTTGCCTTGCTCTTCCCCCAGTGGATCTCAGAAAATAGTTCTCCTCTCTCCTGGTATAATCACCTACATATTTTAGAGTTAAAATTAATCATGCTGCACTAGTAACTGTGTAGTTTCACAGCAGCACTGTGCAGACTGCATGTGCTGCTTAGAAGATGACCATCAAGTTGAGAAAACTATGACCATCATTAAAGACCCCCACGATGTGTTTGTACAACTTCGGGTCAATCTGTAAAATAATAATAATGAAACAAAATCAAAATTATATTGTGGATGACTTATTAGGACAACTAAATGAGAGAATATTGTTAAATATCTGAGTTTTTGCTGGCCTTTTGTGTTGCCATATATTATGCCATATATTCTCACTGAGTCGAGGACAAAAGCCTTCTCTGGACCGTCCTTATTAAATTCAATGACCAGGAGCGTCAGATAATATGAGTTTATTACCTATCATAGAAACACCAGGTTAAAACAATGTCAAAAATAAAGATGAGATTTCACTGAACAGTCAGTAGGAAAACCATTTAAAAAAAAAAATAAATAAATTGACACCTCACCTCATCTGTAACCTCCCTCTGTGGAGCAGTGTAGAAAATATTGCAACATTTGTCCAGTGAGACTACAGCATGGTGAACATCCAGATGAGGTCAGATTTGCAGGAAATGGACGAGCCCCACAATCAGAATCAGTTTTCCTTTATTGTCCCACAAACGGGGAAATTTACTATCCA
Organism: Sparus aurata; assembly: GCF_900880675.1. NCBI lineage: Eukaryota > Metazoa > Chordata > Actinopteri > Spariformes > Sparidae > Sparus > Sparus aurata. The sequence goes on along the minus strand of NW_022045111.1, from coordinate 87,358 downwards.
CAGCAGCAAAAGACGGTAGTGTTTTAAAAACAATAATGGCCGGCCCACACGAGGAGGTGGAGGTCTGGCATTGCACACTCTGTATCACCTGACATGGGAAAAAGGAAAAACAACTTTGAAACACTTGATTATATTTGTTGTACCTCAAAACAGAAAGGAACTTCCAGGTGTGTGTGAGTTAAAAACCTTTTACTGGTCTTTTACTCTCTTCTGGAGATAATAATGAAACTAAATCTAAATATATTGTGGATGACTCATGAGGACAACTAAGTGAGAGAATATTGTTAAATACCTGAGTTTTTGTTGGCCTTCTGTGTTCCCATATGCTCTTCATTCCCTGAGTCGAGTGTAAAAGCCTTCTCTGGACTCTCCTTGTTGAACTTTAACACCAGGAGTGTCAGATAATATGCATTTATTACCCGTCATAAAAACACCAGGTTAAAACACACTTGATAAAACACAAAAATAAAGATAACATTTCACTAAAACAGTCAGTAGAAAAAACATTTTAAAAAATAAATAAATAAACTGACACCTCATCTGTTACCTCCCTCTGTGGAGCAGTGTAGAAAATATCTTGAAAGAATATTTTATATGGTCCAATCCTACACGCAAGGATGTTATTTCTCCCCTCCATGCATCTATAAAAAGGAGTTTAAAAATGTGATTTATAGGTACATTTAAAAATGTTTTAATGATATTGATTGAATGATCGGAGAGTCCACTGTGGTGTGTAAAGAGGCAGGCGAGTCCCAACGACCTGTAGGTGGCCCAGAGGTGGAGATGGTGGATGACCGGCCCACTTACACTTGCTGTTAAAATTTGGGAAGCCGTCATATCGTTCGGATAACTTCCGTCCGTTTTAAACTGGAGGATTTGACTAAACATAGTTGTGTTCATGGTTGTTTACGATTTGTTTGTTACCGTGTGTGCGCACAATCGGATGCAGTTAAGATGTAGGCCGCTGTGCAGCATGATGTTGGTGATGTTAAAGAATAGAATAACTATGTGTCAGTATCAGTGATTCTTGAGACCTGGGACCGTCTGGGACATTAATTAGTTTTTAACTTAAAATGTGCATGATATATTTTAAAAAATCATAATCAAAAATCATAAAATGTAGTTTACAATTTTGATATGAAAACAAAACTGTTGGATACGGGGGGGTCTATATTTATTCATTGCAACATGTACAATCCTTTTGTTTGAGCTTCTGATTTCAGACTTTCCTCAAACTAAATGTGATCACTTGAAATACATAATGCACTAACATTTTTTGATGGGTTCTGCTAAATATCAATACGACTAAAATAACTGTCCTTTCCCAGTACAGTACCCTGAAGGTGTCCAGTATTTATAGTTGTTACAGGGTTTCCTCTACATGTTATTGACTGTGGCGCACCGCCACGGCAAAATAAAAGCCGCCACACCTTAAAAATGCAGACATAAATAAATCCAGTGTTAGAGAAAGGAAATATTTTACCGTCGTCTTCCACCGCAGTCTTTGACGTTAAAGTAGCATGTTGGATATTTAGCTTGATAATTAGCTAGAGGATTAAAATAGTCACTTAGAGCAGAGTCCTGCACGGGTCTTATTTTGCAAACCCGCCTGAACCGGCCATACTTAAAACCGCATCCAACCCGGTTTCCAACAGTAGCACAAATTACATTCCGTACCGAGCCGACCCGCTATAAATTGATACCGACGCCCGAAAGAAAATTGGACGGACGCAATTTTTAAAAGTGAAAGTAAGACAGCGTGGGGAATGGGAGTGTTTGGAGGGTGCAAGCACGCGTGAATGAGCCCATATGAAATATAAATGCTGTTTATTTGTGTCGCTAATTATGACCGATGATAAGTGACACCTTGAAAATGGCAATCGTAAAACCCGACCCGTTCTCCAGGCATCCGACCCGACCCGCATCTGTGCATTGACACAGTACATTATTTTTCATCCGTGCAGGACTCTGACTTAGATAACTCCTCTCTTGAAACAAGTAATAAAAAAGTATTTCTTTACAATATCAGATGAATCTTCATTCCAAGGCCATGATGGCTGTGTGAGAGCATTATAACCAGAGAAAAAAATATGAAATTCCCTAAGTAGCCTATGACATGAGTATAAATATTACAGAATGATGATCCAAACTGTACAAACAGCCTCACAGGGATGTAACAACATATTTGGGGGCTCGTTAAAGAGACAGTTGTCCGTCTGCGGTAGCGGCTGTGGTGAGTACTGGTTGTCTGGTTTGTCTGTTTAGCTGCTGCTGCTGTTTGAGATTCTGCTCCTCAGGTGAGAATAGGTGAATGTCCAGCTTGGTTGTTCATCAGCCTTTCCTTCGGGCACTCTTTTGTTGTTTTGCCTTTTTTATTTTGGGGGTAATCCCGGGCGGGGACAGCGTTCCCTGTCGGAGGCAGGCGTTTCAGGGCCTCGGCCGCTGATGGAAGCCTTTCAAGTGGCCTCGAGCCCGGCACGCTCCAGAAGATGAGCAGGTAAAGTTCTGACAGGTAGGATCTGAGGAGCTGGTTCTCGCACGGCTGGACGGGTAATAATTGTGTTTGTGGCGTCGGATGTCAGTGTTACCGCGGTCGCTGCTGGTAGATGTGGTGACTGAGTTCAGTTTGATGAATCAGCTGTAGTTTGTTTGGCCCCAGTAGTGAGCTGCTCTGAACCAGCTGTGTGATTTCTGTCTGCTGTACAGTGAGAATGGAGACTTTTGTGTTGAGTGAGTTTTTGGCTACCGTGGCTAGATGTTTACCTACTAAACATGACCGTTGCTTCTGCACCCGAACCACATTGTATTATCAGAATATTTGAAAGAATGACGGCAATATCTTTGTGACCAGCAGTATGTATGTATGCAAAGTGTTGGTGCAGACTGACCCACAAATTGATGTCCTGGGACATTCTGGGCCAGTAAAGTCTTTGTAAGAAAAGCTCTGAATCAGAGCAGTGACATGGTCAACAGTGTACATTTGTATGTTTTTTTTTTTAATCTCAACTTTATTCTAATAAAAATTGTGTAACACAATTTTGTCCATAACACCATGGACAAAATACAGCAGCAGCCGTATTCTGACCAGTAATGGTTCCGTCAGTCCAGTTTGTTCAATTTGAAGACCCAGTTTAGGTCATCAGGAGCCTCTGTTCCAATAAAATAGTCCTGAAGCATTTCCATTTCCTCGCTGGTCAGTCTTTTAATCCATGCATTTAAAATGTCTCTAGTGTGACAACTTGACCTGAGACCCAGTAGAGATGCCACTGCCTCTGATGTGAAGTCCTGGACCTGCAGTATCCACGAAGCGTTTCAGCTTCACTGACCCGGCTGAACATAACCGCTGTGTGAGAGCAGGTCTGCTGGCTTCTTGATCATCCAGCCGGGCCCCGTGGATCAGAGGCTCTTCCAGGAGCCAAAACCGTGAAGCTGCAGGTTCCAGTCTTTTCCATGTAAAAGAGACCAGGCTCTAAACAGTCCCTGATAAAAAGGACGCAAGTCACACACACGAATTAAACCACAGTCCATTAAAAACAAAGACGCATCCAAACCTGCCACTCCCCTTAAAATGGTGCCCATCACTGGTTTCCAGACCACGTTGTCATTTCCTGTAAGGTAACGTTGAATAACTTGTATTCTGAAGGCTGCTGCTCTGCACTCCAGGTGCACTAACCCCCCCTCCCTCGTCCTTTGGCAGGTAAGGGAGACCCGCAGACCAACTCCCAACTGCTAAGGCCTCACTCTTTGCCCAGTTTACTTTGGCAGCTGATATTTAACCAAAGTTTTCAACAATGTTTCCTGAAACCTTCACATCTTCTTGATTCTTCACAGTGACAAAAATATCATCTGCATATGCAGATAAATCAAAATTAAATTAGAATCAGATAAAAGAGACCATCAATAAAAGAACAAATATTGTGCAACATGGGTTCAGTAGAAAGTGCGTAGAGCATACCGGACATCGAGCAGCCCTGTCTGATACTCCTGGTCACTTTAAAAGGTTTACACAAACCACCATTAATTTTCAGTACACTCTCAATGTCTTGGTACAGAACCGTAATCTTGGCAATATGTTCAGGGCTGAGGCCGAACCTTTGTAATGCTTCGCAAAGGTAATGCTGCTCAACCCGGTCAAATGCCTTGTCTTGGTCCAAAGAAACCAGCCAAGCATCAAAACCCAAAGAACCAGAGACTTCCAAAAAATCTCTAATCAGTGACACATTGTCAACAATGGACCTGCCGGGCACACAGTAGGTTTGGGTCCGGTGGATGACTTGGTCCATCACCTTCTTCAGTCTATTAGCCAGGACTTTCAATAACAGTAAAACAACACCGCCATTTTTAAAGTTTTTGTGGTACGAGCGGCACGGAAAAATAACACCCGCTCCATCTCAGTTGCCATTGTTTACTGTCTGACCAGAAGAAAACCAAGGAATCCGATATGAACCCCCCGAAACCAAACAAAGACACAGCCACACCGCTCTAGCGGCTTGGCGGTGAATTGCAGAACAACGCGTTCCCTCGATGCAGAACTTCGAATGCTCAATGACAGCTTAGGGTCGACGACGTAGCTACCCCGTCGTCGCGACGCAGAAGCATAAACCAGGCTTCAGAAGTTAAGAGGAGAAGCAACCACAGTGGAACTCAAGTATTTTATTCAAGTACAATTCTGAGGAAGTGTTGAGGGAAAACTTCTATTAACGCTGGCAAACAAGACATACATAGGCGACAATAGCTGACGTAAAAATCCGACGTATCTAAAATATTGTTTCATTCAAAGTGTTTTAATGTCTGTAAAATAGAGATCGTCTCAGAATCACACCCAGAAGGCGTAGAGAGGGTTGCCTCTCTACGCCTAAGGGCTGGGGGGAAAACTCTGACTGTTGTCTGTGCATATGCACCGAACAGCAGTTCTGAGTATGCGGCCATCTTGAGGTCCTGGTTGGGGACCTGCAAGGGGCCCCAGTGGGGGACTCCGTTGTCTTACCGGGGGACTTCCACGCGCACGTCGGCAATGACAGAGATACATGGAGGGGCGTGATTGGGAGCAATGGCCTCCCCGATCTGATCCCGAGTGGTTTTCTATTCTTAGACTTCTGTGCTAGTCACAGTTTGTCTATAATGAACACGATGTTCAAACACAAGGATGCTCATAAGTGTACGTGGCACCAGAGTACCCTAGGTCGAAGATCAATGATCGATTTTGTGATTGTATTATCTGATCTTATCTTCGACCGTGTGTTTTGAACACTCAGGTGAAGAGAGGGGCAGAGCTGTCAACTGATCACCACCACCTGGTGGTGAGTTGGGTTCGGTGGCAGGAGAAATCCCTAGACAGACCTGGTAAGCCCAAACAAGCAGTGCGGGTAAGCTGGGAAAGTCTAGGGGAGGCCCCTGTCCGGTTTCCAGAGTTTCTTTAGCATCCGTGTGGAGGCAGGGGATATCGAACCTAAATGGCAATTTTCAAAGCTTCCATTGTAGAAGCTGCAGCTGTGTCCTGTGGCTATAGGGTCTTAGGTGCCTAAAGGGGCGGCAACCCTTGGACACTGTGGTGGACACTGGTGGTCAGGGAAGCCGTCCGACCGAAGAAGAGTCCCTCAGGGACATGTTGTCCCAGGGGACTCCTGAGGCAGCTTAGGGGTACCGACGGGCCCAAAGGGCAGCAGCCACAGCTGTGGCAGAGGCAAAGCAGCGGTGTGGGAGGAGTTCGGTGAGGCCATGGAGATGGACTTTCAGGCAGCGCCAAAGCACTTTTGGAAAACTGTCTGCCACCTCAGGAGGGGGGAACGGGGAACCATCCAAGCTGTGTACAGCAAGGATGAGGCCTTGTTGACTTCGACTGAGGAGGTCATAGGGCGGTGGAAGGAGTACTTTGGTGACCTCCTGAATCCCACTCAGCCACCCTCTCTAATGGAGACAGAGCTGGAGGATGATGGGTTATCATCGCCAATTTCCCTGGGTGAAGTCACTGTGGTAGTCAAACTCCACAGTGGCAAAGCTCCAGGGATCGATGAGATACCACTAGAAATGCTGAGGGCTTTGGGTGTTGAGGGGCTGTCTTGGTTGACACGCCTCTTCAACATTGCGTGGGGATGGAGTGGCAAACAGGCGTGGTGGTCCCTCTTAAAGAAGGGGGTCAAGAGGGCGTGTGCCAATTATGGAGGTATCACACTACTCAGCCTGCCTGGGAAAGTCTACTCCAAGGTGCTGGATAGGAGGGTCCAGCCAATTGTCGAACCTCAGATTGAAGAGGAACAATGCGGATTCCGTCCTGGTCGAGGAACAACGGACCAGCTCTTTACTCTGGCAGGAGTCCTGGACGGGTCCTGGGAGCACAATCTCCCATTCCACATATGTTTTGTGTATCTGGAGAAGGCATACGACCGGGTCCCCCGGTATGTTCTGTGGGAGCACTTCTCAGGGCCATCTAATCCCTATATTCTCAATCTGCGTGCGTATATTCGGAAGTAAGTCGGACTTGTTCCAAGTGGGTGTTGACCTCCGCCAGGGCTGTGCCTTGTCCCCAATCTTGTTTGTGATATACATGGACAGGATTTCGAGGCACAGTCGTGGTATGGAGGGGTTGCAGGTCGGTGACTTTAAGATCGCATCACTGCTTTTTGCAGATGATGTAGTCTTGATGGCATCATCGACCGTAGATCTACAACGTTCACTGGATCAGTTCACAGCTGAGTGTGAAGCAGAAGGGATGAGAATCAGCACCTCTGAGGCCATGGTTCTCAGTAGGAAACCAGTGGATTGCCTAATCCAGGTGGGGAATGAGTCTTTGCCCTAAGTGAAGGAGTTCAAGTACCTCGGGGTTTTGTTCACATGGGAGGGGATGATGGGGTGTGAGATTGACAGGAGAGTCAGAGCAGCGGATACGGTGCACGCACTTCACCACATGGTTGTGATGAAAAGGGAGCTGAGCCGGAAGGCAAAGCTCTCGTTTTACCGTCAATCTTCGTCCCTACCCTCACCTATGGTCATGAGCGATGGGTCATGACCGAAAGAATGAGATCGTGGGTACAAGCAGCCGAAATGGGTTTTCTTCGGACTCGGAGTAAAGCTGCTGCTCCTCTGCGTGGAAAGGAGCCAGTTGAGGTGGTTCGGGCATCTGATGAGGATGGTGCCAGGGTGCCTTCCTAGGCAGGTGTTCCTGGCACGTCCAACTGGGAGGAGACCTAGAGGTAGACCCAAGACTAGGTAGAGGGATTATTTCTCTTCTTTGGCCTGGGAGCGCCTGGGGACTTCCCAGTCAGAATTAGCCGATGTGGCTGGGGAAAGGGAAGTCTGGGGCTCGCTACTGAAGCTGCTGGCCCGCGACCCGATTTTGGATAAGCAGTTAATAATTGATGGATGGATGGATGGATGGAATAATTGTGAGTATAAACACCATGAAAAGTTGTCTAACTCAATAACTTACAGTCATATTGATTCTGATTTATTTTCTAAAATATCTCTGATGCAATAAATTTATTTTTATCTTGACAAAAAACACAAGGAAATGTGATTATATTGTGGTTAGAGACATTTAAAGATTTTAAGCATATTTGAATGATTGTAAGAATAATATTATGAATTTAAATTAATGTCTGAATAATATTGACAAACCTAGTTCATCATATTATTACTCTAAAGAAGGGAAACAAAAGGCAACATTTTAGCATTTTCCTGATGGAACCTGATAAAGGTCTTTGAACCAAAACATTATCAACATTAATCCTCATTGCTGTCAACAGGAGTTTTTGTCCTGAGTTACACTGCATGAAAAGTGGGATTTTTGGCCCCGTAAACGCCTGGAAATCTCCCTAATTTTCGGCAGTTAACGACAATTTACAGGCTGTGAACATGGCCTTCGTCTGTGCCGAAAATTGTCGGAAATGAAACATGACGTCAGTGGAGCTCCCAGAGGTGCGAACGGCTCCAATTTGCATATGAATAGCAGCGAAACCACGCCTGACCAGAGAGTGTGTGGGCTGGCATGATTATCCTTACTCTGTATTGTCTATAATAGGCTATACTGAGCCTCATCTATTCAACCACAAATTTTCTTAAAATGCACACACACACATACACACATACGCACACACACACACACACAATCCATGTATCTGTTTCTCTCAAACACACACACACACACACGCACACACACATACACATCGTACATTCAATGCCTGAATATTTCTGTTTATATTTTGGTCATATGTTCTATTTTGTTTTTTGTTGTCTAAATTTCCAAAGTTGTTGCAGTTTGTGCAATAAGAGTTCACACTGATGAATCAGATGTTGATTTAAAAACATTTCACACACACACACATGCACACACTGGGCCCTGGTAGTCACCCGGCTCCATAATATAACTGGCAAAAATACAAGAATTTCATGCATCGGCCTACAATGGGAAAATGGTTGAATCTGGTGAAATACATCAAAAATGTCAAATATCACTACTTTTCTTCAAATAGTATGCTGACATTACAGAATGCATGGTTTTATACTGTCATGGTAGTGAGATTAAAAAATGTGGTTTTAATGGAAGTCAATGGGGCATTTTTGGCCACGAAGGTGGTTAGAGGGAGTATCTGTTACTACATAAAATATACTAATGCAATCAAATCAATTTTGTTGGTAATTTTTGATATATCAAAGACTCTAATCAGCCTACTACTTATTATATGGAAAATAATACATTTTTATGTGGTTTTTTTTAAATAAATAATTAGTCATTCAAATAATAAAACTGGCATTTAAAGGGTTAAAATCCAGAAAATTATTAAATATTTGATCATTTTGATCAGGAAACAAGTGGACTAAGGGATTCAAGCAAAAAAAAAAGCAGAAAAAAATATTGATGTATGAGTATTTTATGGCAGATTTTGTGCGTGTAAATTTTTGCCACGAGGGTGGTTAGAGGGTGCAAAATGCATTACAGGAAAATAAACGACATGTAAGAGTAAAAGACACTGGATTTCAATAATTTGACTAAAAAGAAGAGTTCCTACAAAAATCCATGCCACAAGCTGTAACACAGCCAAAATGATCGCTAAATAAAAAAAATAAAGTTGAGGAAAAATGTACAAAAATGCCCGAGGAGGGCATAAGGGTTAAATAAAGTCTCCCTGTCCTGCCGTAACCGTGCCTTTTTTTATTGAAGAAGCATTTCCACCTTTGTAACCCGCAACACCCACGGTCCTGGCACGCGACCCATCTAGAAACCAGGGTTACAATTGCAATATTACCCTCGAGGGTGTGCTTCAACGTCATTTGAGCACGACAGTGCTGCTTGCGGACTGAGGAGCACACCCTCTCGGGTAATATTGCTTAAAAATCTAAAACAATATATATTCTCATATCATGATCACAGTTTATATTGTTTATGTTGCTCAGCCTACTTTAGATTGTACAGGTGTTCCTATTAAAGTGTCCACACCCAAACTATGTTAACAGAAAGAGACGAGCTGTTAATGATCCTGTGTTTCACATTTCAGAACACATTTTCTTTATTATTTAATGTAAATAGAAACAAAGTTCACATGACGCACAACAAATGTTTAAAGTTGAGGAGCTGCTGTAAAGTCTTCACTGTCGATGTGTTTCTGTCATGATGGGAGTCAGAAAAAGTGTTTTAAGGAGAAGTTAGAAAAGTGTTCTTGTCTTTCTTATCTAACGATGTAACGAGGTGTAATTAAGGCTTCTGTTTCTCTGTTCTTCATGTTTCTCTCCTTCTTAAACTCTCTGTGATCCTCATTTACCAGCAGAGAAGTGATGAACAGGAAACATCACCGTGTTTCATTTATAATCCTGCAACTGTCCTTTATAACTGATCAGAGTGAGATTCAGTAGTGGCTGGTGACTGAAAAAATTGGGGAGGACAGGAGGAAAACCAGTCCACGGTGTCATGTTATTTTATACAAGTCACCACTTATCCCTACTCTCTTATTATTTAATGAAAACTAAGCAATAAAACAATGACTTACAAGAATTATTTAAAAAAACATTTTATTAAATGGCTAATATAGCCTACAAGACATAAAAAAGTCACCTGCTCTACTCACTGTGCTACCACAGCAATCAATGTACATACTTCACGACAGCACAGGACATCACACTCATCACTCACCACAATCGCCCAAACCAACTGCTCTGTATTGTGTCCCGGTCGTGCCGCTAACGTTACGTCCTCCAGCGGGACGAACGAAACAAAAACTATGAATTATCTTTCTGACTGCTTTGCTCTGATTTCTCCCAATAGTTTTTTTTTCTTTTAGAAATTTGCTTATATTTCCTTTGAAACCGATTCGAATATCGCTGAAAACTCCATATTTCTTGTCCGAGCATGGCTGGCAGTGAAAGCTGTAAAATGCCGTATTGACCCGAATATAGGACGACCCTGATTATAAGACGACCCCTCTTTTCAAGACTAATCTTCAGAAAAAGACTCTGATAATCAAAATTAGTTTCTCAGTAACAAACTCACATACCCTCCTGTCAATATGTTGGAAGCAGCCACTTAGAGGACCACGATAAGCTTTTCTCTTACCAGGGGCGTCAATTGGGTATGGCACGGTATGGCAGCTGCCACACCTTGGCTCCAGGGGAAAATGTAAATGTTCGTTTTTTTAAATAAATGTATGGAATTACTCTGTGTCAATTTGTATTGATTATTCTATTATACACATAAATTAACGACAAATTAAAATCAGAGCAACACAATCGATTTCTCTAGATATTATCTTTCCCAACACTTGTATCCCCCCCTCATATCTTGAAATGTGGTATCTCCCAGCCCCTCCCTCCCTCTCTCTCCTCTTTGCATTTGGACTTTAACACTTTTGAGTTGACCTGGTTTGTTCACTTTATATTGTTGCAATTACATAGTGAATGAAGTGAACAGAGTGAGTGAAATTGTGTTTGTCAGAAACGCTCTTAATGCTCTCTGACCCTGCCGCTTAATATCCATGGTGCTAAAAACGGATGCGTAATGGCGCATTTGACTGAATTGATTGATTGACGTGCGTAGTTAAGTGTTTGTGTCCATAGTTACACTGTTAAAAAAACCCCAGTAAAATTACAGTAAAGTACTGGCAGCAATTATGCCATATTTATATTATATTTACAGTATTACATTAGTTTCCCCAGACACCCTTTCTTTCTTCATATAACACACTCCAAACATAATTTCATTAATCAAACAATGCCAATTTATTAACATAATTCTAAACTTTACATGTTTACACATAAAAGGACAGAACTACTGAGGACAAAAACTGAAATGCTTGTAAATCCATTATAACATTCATCAACACATAAGCAATATTATATAAAAAAGCACCTTTTCTGTCAAAATCCATAAGGCTGTGTGTTGCCACCAAGTCCATCAATCCACATCATGTATATGTACAATTAAAAGATTAGTTCTGTCAACATACAAAATTACAAGTACGTAGTACTAGAAAATAGTTGTGTGTGCATACCTTTATGCATTAGCTACATTTCTGTTAAAATCCATGTTCCTATGTGTGTGTGTGTGTGTGTGTGTGTGTGTGTTCGTGTGTTTCTTGCGTGTACTGTTTCATCTGTAAAACATTGTGAACAAAAAGCAAAATACATGGGGTGTATGTGGGTGCGTGCACAACTGTATGCGTTGTTACTGTAAAACCAAACAAAAAACCCCTTTCCAAGATAAAAAGACCTAGAGGAACTTTACCAGAACAGATATAAACACTCTACTGAGCCACCACCCCCATTTAAATTATTTAAATGTAATTTTATTGACTATTATTTATTGAATGTTTAGTGCAATGCCCAATTGGGGGACAATGCAATGATTTAAACTTAAACTTGAACATTTCTGTGATGTGAGATGTTGAATGTACATGTAAGTCAATCATTCCTTGCATGGGAGTGTTTGGTGGATGTGTATACATTTCTCTCACCATTTCTCTCAATCAAACACACATACATGTGTAACATTAGCCTATATGAACCTACATTTAAAGTCCATCAGTGCTTTCATGAGAGAGCACACTTGTGAGTTTAAGGGCTGGGTTTTTTTCTGTGCCAGTTTTCCAGTTTTCTTGCTGGTCACCGCTCTTGTCTTGCTCTTCCTGCCGTGTTCTGGATTGATCTCCATGAAACATCTTAGAAATACAATTAAAAAATGTGTTAGCAGAACTGCATCCAAAAACAAAACTAGGAAGCTTTCTGAATTGAGCCAAACTGTTTTGGAATATTAAAACATTACAAACTTGGTGTGCTATATGCCACTGACTGCACTGAACCTGACATCAGATATTCAGATAATCATATGATATGAGAGCTTTTTGTAGATTCAGTGGTAAAAACAACAATCTGACAGCCATATTCACCTTTGGATGACTTCCAGAGTGGACGAGGAATCATCTTGATACTCCAAGTTAAACACGTAGTAGCAGGCGAAAAGAACAGACAGTCCCGTGAGGAATGAGGACCCCTCACATAAAAACTCGTCCCTCGGTGGAAACCACGCTGCTCTCCGGGCCTGAAACAAAAAATAGTAAACATACCAGGTAAAAAAATTGTTCACAAGTCAAAGGTCAGTAATGGAAAGCAGCAGGTCCACCAGTGAGGGAACGCCATTTTGCCATATATGATATTTAAAAAGAATAAAATGCCCACACTCTGCTAACGGGTCGAAACATGCTACTACAACTACTCATAAATAATATTTCCCAGACAGCAACGCATTTAAAAAATACCATATGGTAATAGCGACGGCCCACCAATAGACCGCTGGTGAGCTGGCAAGTAGAACATGAAGATACTGGCGGCTTGGGCTGCCGGTGGACCACCAACCTCTTGATATCTAGGCTGCGCCAGAACAATAAGCATGTAGCTGCCAGCACTTGCTGATACTATTCCACTATTCCATGTATGTTAACAAAAACTACTGCAACTGACGCAGGTACTCCGCTATAGAGCTCGCCAGACTACACCATCGATGCGCAATGCATTATAGGGCGTCCTGCCAACTGAAAGAACTGTAGTATTGAGAAACAAGGAACTCCAAGGCACTCTCAATTGTTACGGTTTACTCCCTATATGGTAATCGTTTTAATCTGACTGTAATGTTGACATTTTGTGTATGTTTGTAAATACAATATTGATTTCTCACAGTAAGTAAGGATGACACCTGCTGGATGATATTTATTATTATTATGTCACCTGACAAACACATCTGCAATGTGGAGATTGCTGATTGGTGGATTTATTTGATAAAAACTTCTCCTTTCCTGTTGAGAACTGTTTGACTCCCTGAAGAAGGCTTGATTGAGTTTTGTTATTTTTTTAAAAAAGGTTTCATGTAACCAAGCCATCAAATTAAAGGCTTTTTAAACTTTGATAATTGAGAGTGTCTTGGAGTTCCTTGTTTCTCACCTCTAGTTTCCCATCCAAAGAGCACCTCAAACAAACCCTTTTTGAGTTCAGGAGGCACTCCTAAACAGACATTTTGAGAACCGTAATATTACTAAACATTGATGAATAGCTGTTAACCCCCCCCCCCCCCCCCCCCCAATCCTTTCTGTACTACCCCATGGATAGAATACAGCAAAAATTTCAACATGATACGCCTGTCAAGTTAATTCACAGTGACATTTTTTCTAGCATATACGTAGATTAACTTGTATTGATGCCGATACCTTTCTACTTGGCTTCACTACCATAATGCGTTAAAAAGCTTTAATTACGTCAGGTTGGCGAGCTCTTTTGCGTTTCATCCATTTTGCAAGTTGAGGCTGAGGTTAAAAGCCGTTTCACACCGGTGCGATACGAAAATGCGGCACGGATTTGCGGAATATCCGTGCACCAAAGTTCCGCATGTAAAGCATGCACACTGAGTCCGGTGCGAAATGTTCGCATTCTTGTGCTCTAATTTCGCACCAAACGAAAAAAAGTCGCGGTTCATTATCTGACAGGAGTGCTGAAGCTCTTCAGCACAGAGCCGGCTAATAACAATAGTAATTGGCTGGGTCCTTGATCAAGCATTTGTGTGTTGTTTTTTTAATAACTCAAAATAATGACTGTATTTCAAGCTAGAAAACGTGCATCTCTCTCCTCCCTCCATTGTTGTGTGTGTTTGTGTCGCTGCGTGGTGTTACACGTGAGTTATCCTCGTGCTGAAAACGTGACTTGTCGCACACGTGACATCACTCCCCGAGAAGCAAGAAGAAAGCGAAAATATATATTTTTACTAAGGAAATTGACAAAAATGATAGTAACGCACAGGGACTTGAATAAGTAACTTTAATCTGATTACTGGTTTGGAAATATTAACGCGTTAGATTATTCGTTTCTGCAAAAAGTGGTCAGATTATACAGTAACGCGTTACCGGCATCACTGATTGTGTAACTTAAGTGCAACATGGAGCTTGAAGATGTAAAGAAAAAAAATGAAAACAGGAGAATTAACGTTGAGCAAGTTTGGAGGTAAGTTGGAGGTGTGGATCCATTTTTAAACAAATCATGGGCAGTGATAATAACGTGTCGGCTTTGTCGAGTGCATTAAGAGCGGCACTTAATTTAAAAAATAAATCGGGCTCGGGCTCATAATTACAGTTAATGGGCTGGGCCGGACTCGGACACAACGTGCACAGGCTCGGGTCGGGTCGGGCTTGATTTTTTGGGCCCGATCTAAGCTCTAGCTGGGACACCAGAATGATTGAACTTTCGCTCATTTTATCAGATAAATCGTTTGCGTTGTATGATGTCACTTCCCGTCTACAAAGTAAGCGATTTCATTGGTCAAGCGTGTAGTTTCGCAGACGGTATTCCGCAGACGACAAAGTGATTCCGGATTTTTTTTTGCCGCACGAAAGTTCCGCCCCGGTGTGCAAGCTCCCATTATAACCCATGAAATCATTATTTATACATTTCCGTGCGAATAATCCGCACGGAAATTCGCTCTTGGTGTGAAACGGCTTTAATACTGAAGCTAGGAGGATGGCCAGGGTATCAAATTAGATCTGCAGGAGAAAAGTAAGCTATTGAAAAATTGGTGGTGGTCTGAGATTTCTTATATTGACCAAGTGGTCCTCCTTCTGAAAAACTTTGAGAGCCGCTGTGTTAAAGAATATCCCTCTTAATTATAATACTTGAATTTTTAGTTTTTCTTTTTACCTAGAAGAATCAGTCTTGGGCTGTTAGGCAGACCGTTGTTTTCCACATCTGCAGCCATTGCGGACATCTACAAAAAATGAAAATGGGAACAAACAAAGCACATTTCCATTTTAAAATGATATACAACAACTGATTACATTAAATACAACAACTAATTATCATATTAAATGCAATGTTTAAGTTCATACATACATCTGCCTCAATGAAGAGGGCATCCATCTCTTCCTTGAAGTGTGCCATCAACAATTGCAGGATGCTTCTTGGAGTGCCATGGAGACCAGCCAGAACAGCCCTGTAAATATTATATTACACATTACACTCAAAAATAGTAATGCCTTACATTACAAGATTACTGCCTGGAGAAAGTAATTAGTTACATTACTCGTTACATTCCTCGTTACATTCTGTCTTGGCGTCTCATTCATGTTAGTCCACGGTTGCTTAGCAACAAGATTTGTGTGTGCGTGCTGTCTCTGTAGGTGCTTCGTTAGTTTGAGGTCGTGTTAGCAGGTTTCCAACACGGGCAAAGTGCACCAGTCAAGTTATTTTCCTTACGTTCAACAAATTCAAAGTAATGTTGGTATCTGTAACCTCCCGCTGCCTCAGCCAGCGCCCCCATACACACACTGGCCTGTCGCCTGCCGGCGCTGCTGCAGAGGAGCCGTGGTCTGCGATGACTCTGAGCAGCAGGTAAATTACAATATCATATATATTTCTCGCCTTTCCCCTGATGATCTGAATAAGTCGCTAAATTTGTGGCTCGTGGCTTTTTAGAAATAAAGTCGCTAAGACGGTCTGAAAACCGTTACTGCAAAAAGTAATGTGATTACAATAACGCGTTTCACCCAACACTGTTCAGAAGTGCATTCAACATCACAATATTGGCAGGGGAACATGTTGAATCATAGTGCTCCGAAATAAGACGTTGATGTCACAGTAGAAGAACTGTTGGTCTGGTCTGCACTGGCTAACTTAGCTAGTGCAGAACTTAGCTAGCAGTTAGCTTGCGCGCTCAAAACGGGCTTTAGGGCGACATCATCCAACACAAATCGACGGACAACATAACGAAAACAACGAAATACAAAGAAGGCCAAGCCTGTATCTAATATTTAACATTTATGTACCCACGTTATCCATGGAGGTGACCGTTTTAAATACTAACTATTACATTTATTAATCCAGCCAGCCCAGACTGCTTTTTCCCAAACAGTACACACCCCCTTGTACCTTATATATCTTGTAATCTAGGTAAATGAATTAATAAATGAAGCGGGGTTTTTTTTTTTTTTGGATCGCACAGCATCATCCACCTGCTCAAGACATGCCGATATGAAAGGACAAGAATCCTGTAAAATCACTCATTTTAATATTATTTTTCCACACATGCTTTGCAAATAGCAGGCTATTCCTGTAAAATCTGACATTTCAAGAGTTTGAAATCGCACGTAGTTTGAATAACCCAAAATGCATTGTGTTAACCAGTAATCTGCTGTATATTCCAGAATACAGAGTGTTCCTGGAAAAAATGACTGTATATTTCCAGCAATAGTTAACAGTGTATGTTAGCGGGATGTGAGTGAGACTGCATTTGAAAAAGTTCAAATGTTCCTAACCACACAGATAAGCTACATAGCAGACTTGTCACTGTTATTTTTTGCTGGGCATGTATATTGATTGATACTGTAGTTAAGTCCTGTGACTAGTAACCTTGCCACACCTTAGCTTTGGCTGAATTGATGCCACTGTCTCTTACTGTTAGTGTTTTCAGATGGTCTTTTTGGACCCGCCATCCTCGGACGTTACACTCCATAACTCCATATTTCTTGGCTGGCTGACAGTTGTTTGGCTCCTCTGCTGCACTTAACTGGGGTTAAAAAAGCTTCTATGAAGTCGGACACTCTCTCTTCCCGTAGACGTGACGAGACCTGGCTGAGGTTGCGGTGTTTGCCTTTTTCGTCAGGGAAGAAGTGGAGGAAATTGAAATTCCATTAATGTTTGATTACAATCAACAACGACTGCGATCAGTTTTCTTACCTGATGCTATGGGAACTTTGCTGGCCTTTTTCTCATATCAATCTTCTTCAGTAATTATTCAATCTGAGATGTTGAAAGTAGCTAACCAAAACATTTGGGCTGAGGGAATAGAGCAGTGGAACTGCTGCTGTGGTGCATGCAGACGACCGGAGATCAAGACCCGTGTAAAGCCTGTCTTTTTGCAGAGGATGTGTTCATCTGATTATGTGTATGACAGTTCGTATTTAGAGACAACAGCATGTGACAGCTTTGTCACAATAACAACTTCAAATTTGGATATTTTGTATTTGCTTCACCTCAAACGGTCACACAGTGGCTCATCAAGAGTAGATGAAGAGCCTAAATGTTGTCTTACTGTAAATGATCATGTTCTGTTTTCCTTGTAATGTCACCATTAAATACATTTGAACTTTGTCTATCTGGTACATTATAGCAAGTCTTGCACAATAACAATACAGTACAATTACAACAGTTATTATGATGACAACTGTGCTTATGTGCATGATTATATCACAGCTGAGGGGAATTTGCTGACTACATTTAACAAATAAGCATAAAGACACACAAGATGAAGCATTTTCTTATAGCAACATTATTCACAATGAATTAAATACATTTCACTGAATGAAGGATAATTCTTTGTATTGTTAATGTGAGGGGAACAGAAAGGGTTAATTAATAAGAGTGGATAGCACAGATAACACTGGACACAGCAGGTAACCACTTCTCCATCATCACACTAAGCTGACAGAACTGAGCAGTTTATTGACGACATCTTTCAGGGTTGTTGTGTTACATGAAGGATTTTATAGGTTTATTCCTGTTGACTGTCCCATAGGTGCGGCCACACGGCTGCTACTGATCTAAAAGTATGTGATATTTGAGTAGAAAAGAGGCAGAGGCCTTATCGATATGGAAATTCAGCGAAACACACGTCATATGCGTCAGCGTAGATGAGAGCCAATTAGGGCAAAGTCCTGACGTCATGAAGGTGGGTCTGGGGTCACGCAGAGAGCAACTGCGCGAATGTTCTGCAGCAGCCTCGCTCCCGCGATAACTTAAGGTCATGTGACATCAGATGCGGAGCAGAAACCATCCAGGTCATCGTGGACACATTTTACCCAGCATGCATCACGATTTAGGCAGCGCTGCTTGATCTTGAACTCTCCTCTTAAAATTAGCATCATAGCTCCGCTTCAGGTGTCTGTTAACTTGCCACACTTGATCCACTTTGCGCCGTAAAATCACCGCGCCTCTCCATTTGTCATCTCCTGTCACTTCTTCTCCGCTGTGATTGACAGATAACCGCAGCCACGGTGTCAGTGACGTCTCTACAATAAGATGGCGCCCTCTGCCGTTGCGGTTTTAGCGATCCAGACAACTATCAGCATGTATTAACGGTTAGACTGATTATATTTGAACTGATCAAAACAGATTTTAATCCTGACAAACTAGATATGAGCTCTTGCATTCAATAGTTTTAACATTCGCAGATTATATTAATAACTTGTATCAGTGACCTTTGTGTGAACTGAAATATTGATAAATTTAAACAAAACTCAAGTTAGTATTTTTACCTCAACATGATCAATAATAGGAGTTTGAAACTCCACAGTTCCTCTTTAACATCAGTGCAAGGTATTTCAGCAGGTAAGAAGGAGTGAGTGGGTTTTTGTCACGCGGGTGTGTTAAATAGAACAATGAGAAGAACTGAATGAGGTTTCTACTGAGGAGCCACAAGCAACAACAAGCAGGAGCTCCAATGGAGAATGGCAGCCATTTTATTAAGACAAGGTGAGCTAATAAAACCCCAAAGAGGGAGACTGAAGCAGAGTTATTAGAAACAGGATAACAGGAGAGCACTGCGTGGTGATGGAGAGATGGAGCTGGTGGTAGAAGAGCAGGTCCAGGTAACAGTTCATCTCCTCTCATCACCGTCTCTCTCTTCCTGGTCGCTGTGCCGCCTCCAACTAGAAGTACAGAGAAGAAAACCACTCACTGTTCTGTAAATACAACACTAAATAAACCAACACAATGCAGCATGCAAATAAAGTCAATTACAGTCAACTAAATCCAGGGCTTTCTTTCTCTCCTGCTCTGTAAAACAGTGAGGATGAGGGGAGGAGAATAAAAGCGGTACTTAGCTCGGAGGAGGGGTGAAGCTCACTTCTACCCCTCCACGTTTCCCCGCGTTGCGTCTCCCCTGTATCCTGCAGCCGACCAGCGCCGTCTGCGGCCCGCTTCACAGCTTCCTTGTCCTGGGCTGAACTCTGATCTGTCTTCATGCTGCTCCTGTTCACCTGTATAAGCTCCGCCTCCTCTGCTCCTCCTTCAGCCGCACACCTGCAGCCTCCCGTTCCCTTCCGGGGCAGCACGCAATGGCACCAAACTCTGAAAGTGAACTGAAACCAGCACAGCCCCACTACCTACCCTCACAATGTCATGCCCCACAGCAGCCTACATCTTACCTGAATCTGATTGTGCACACGCAAGGTTACAAACTAATTGTCAACATGGACACTTCTCTTTTCATGAACATCCTGAGTTACTAAACAGAGGGAATTTATCCCCATCAGATGACGGCGTCCCAAAAGTCAAACTTCAATAGAAAGTGTGAGAGCTTTGATGTGCGAGGTGAGTTTGATGTTCAGAGTTCACCTGGCAGGTGTCCTCAGGTGCCGACACGTGACCTGAAGAGGAAGATACAGGTGATGTCAGAGACTGCGGCGGTGCAGAGAGGATCTGAAAGAATGGCTCTCTACCACTATAACTCACCAGCTGAAGACTTGACTAAATACTGTCGTGAATGTTACAAAGGCTTACAACTCATCACCTACTTCTTACAGGTGGTCAGTTGTACTACATCAGGTACAGAAGGATACCTCAGTGCCTTCAGGTGAAAGTCCTCTGCAGGGAGAAAGAGGCCAAAGAAGTCTTTGTGGACGTTCATGGCAGCAGTGGACACCAGGGCCAGAAACAAACGAGGGAGACAATCTCTCAAAGATTTTACTGGCCCAGAATGTCAGAGGACATCAATGTGTGTCACTAAATATGTTCATCTGAGTTTATGCTTTCTATTCCATTTCTTTACTTGTATACTGATTATTTTCTTTCTTTTTCACCATTATTGTACGCTACAGTCCTTTTGCTGCTGTGGCAAAGAAATTCACGATTTGTGGGACATTAAGGAATACCGATTCTGATTGTGGGGGTCGTCAATGAAGGTCATCACTGGACGCTCGTGGTCATAGTTTCTTCAACTTGAACTTGTCGGAACAAGTACATTCCAATACATCTTAACACACCTGGTGTGTATGTATATCTATATCTACACAGCTACTAGTACAGCATGATGTTTCCTGGCTGGCGGCCACCAAGCCAGGAGAATCCGACCAGGTACGACCAACACACCTTGGTCAGCTAAGCCGGTGAGGACAGCAGCTTTAAGCTCTCACAGTTGAAACAGGTATCCCATAATCAGCAGCAGTTTCTACACAGTTCAGCTGCTCCACACGAGGAGGAGCCACGAACTCACTCAACACAAAAGTCTCCATTCTCACTGTACAGCAGACAGAAATCACACAGCTGGTTCAGAGCAGCTCACTACTGGGGCCAAACAAACTACAGCTGATCCATCAAACTGAACTCAGTCACCACATCTACCAGCAGCCACCGCGGTAACACTGACGTCCGACGCCACAAACACAATTATTACCCGTCCAGCCGTGCGAGAACCAGCTCCTCAGATCCTACCTGTCAGAACTTTACCTGCTCATCTTCTGGAGCGTGCCGGGCTCGAGGCCACTTGAAAGGCTTCCATCAGCGGCCGAGGCCCTGAAACGCCTGCCTCCGACAGGGAACGCTGTCCCCGCCCGGGATTACCCCCAAAATAAAAAAGGCAAAACAACAAAAGAGTGCCCGAAGGAAAGGCTGATGAACAACCAAGCTGGACACTCACCTATTCTCACCTGAGGAGCAGAATCTCAAACAGCAGCAGCAGCTAAACAGACAAACCAGACAACCAGTACTCACCACAGCCGCTACCGCAGACGGACAACTGTCTCTAAAGTTTCTCAGGATCCTTTAACGAGCCCCCAAATATGTTGTTACGTCCCTGTGAGGCTGAAGGGGATGAAGGGAGCAACATGGTGCAAATAAAACCAGGTGTAGAGGAGGGAAAAGAAACTGTAGGTAGAAATAACTCAAACTGGTTCATTTACAAAAAGGAAAAACTCTCATCAACAAAGGTTGTAGCTCTCTGGCTCCTGCACATCACAGCTGCCCAGCCCACTGCCACCAGCACAACTTTATACCACTCAGACTCAGTGGACAGTAGACTCAGGTGTGGTGCTCAACACACCTGGTGAGGAGGAGGAGGAGGAGCCTGAGTAGAAACAGAACACAAACACGCCCACAGCACTGAGGCTGCAACAGCAGGAGAGAGGAGAAGCTGTTCCACTGGGGAAGATACAACACTGCAAGGACGTCACCAGGTCAATTATTCTATCAGCAGAGTTTTAAAATGAAAACAGTCTGTGCTTTAAAGGAAAGTATAAATAAAGGATTCATAACAAGTATAAATACTGGACACCTTCAGGGTACTGTACTGGGAAAGGAAAGTTATTTTAGTCATATTGATATTTAGCAGAACCATCAAATAATTATAGAGCATCATGTATTTCACATGATCGGGCGACACATTTAGTTTGAGGAAAGTCTGAAATGTTCAGAGGTCAGAAGCTCAAAGAAAAGGATTGTACATGTTGGAATGAATAAATATAGGCTTGTTAGCAGGTTTAACTATATTTGATCCACCTGCCTCTAAATAACTGTTCCTGTACTGGTTGTATTCTCTCTTTGTTGCTCTCTGGCGCCCTCTCTTCCTTTTGCCCGTGCCCGAATCACCTGATGACGTATTTAAGGAGGATTGAGTGGAAGCCTCGCTCTCTCTCTGGAGCCCAGCTCTCACTGAAAGGAGGAGATGTTTTACCTTGTGTCTCCTTGTTACCTTTTCCTCCCCACATGTTTTCAGTGTTTTGTTAATTTGTTTGTAGTTTAGTTTTGGAGATCAGCAGTAATCCAGTTTTTGGTTTCTTTAGTTCATTAAGGTGAGATTAATTTCTCTCTGATGAGGTTAGAGGGGACAGCTGGGTGCGACGGCCCAGTGATTTCCCCTTTTTGTTTATTTCAGCTGGATCTCCAACCTCTCTTTTGGTAAGTAGTTTTTACCCTTTAATGTCTAAATTCAATTTAGTTTGTTTACTGAGCATCCTTTTTAAACATGCAGCATCCTCTATGTGAGCTAGAGGCTCCGTAACAACTGTATCCAACAGTTTAGTTTTCATATTAGAATTGTAGACTACATTATAAAATAACTTTAAATGTTTCCCAGTACTGAACCCTGAATGTATTCAGTATTTACTGTTTTTCATGTTAATGTTATTCCCTCCTTCTCCATTGTCATGTTTTTGTCAAGTGCTTCAACTTCTTGCATGTAATTTATGTTTACAGTATTAATTGGAGCATCTTTAAGTTTTTTAGGTCATTCATCAGACACAAAGGACTAAATCCTGAAGATGGGCGTGTGAAACAAAACCTCACCCACTTCAACAGGATGAGACTTCATGTGGGGTCTTTGTACTGAAGGTCTGTATCACAGCATGATTAAAGAACAATGTGAGGATTTGACTGAAAGACATTTTGAATCTCCAGCAGCAAGACAAACAAATTGAATATGTTAAACCCCCAAATTGTCCATCTTCCACCTCCACCTCCTCCTCTGGGACATCCACAGGTCATTGGGCTCCTCGAGCTCCGATGCCTCTGTAAACACCGCAGTGGACTCTCCCATCATCAACAGTAAGTTTGATCATTTGTAAAAAAAAAAAAAAAAACAATATTTGAAACATTTTGAAAAGTACTGATAAATGTTAAACATCAAAACACACTTTGTGGTGCCTTGTCCTGTTTTAGTTGGGCTTTTTAAATTCTGCACATTTTAAGCTAAAAACTGTAAATTATGTCACAGACATGTTTTGTCCCAGGTCTCAAGAATCACTGACACACAATTTTATTTTTTCCAGCCTCACCAATGTCATGCTGCACAGCGGCCTACATCTTAACTTCATCTGATTGTGCGCACAGTAACACATTAACATGGAAGCCACTCCGTTTCATCAGATAATCAATTAAAAAAAAACAAAAAAAAAAAACGGTGTTTATCCAGACAGCATGTCCAGCGGTCAAACTTCAATCGGAAGTGTAAAGAGCTTTGATGTGCAGGTGAGT
This sequence comes from Sparus aurata, assembly GCF_900880675.1. Classification (NCBI taxonomy): domain Eukaryota; kingdom Metazoa; phylum Chordata; class Actinopteri; order Spariformes; family Sparidae; genus Sparus; species Sparus aurata. The sequence goes on along the minus strand of NW_022045111.1, from coordinate 63,877 downwards.
TTAATAGATGTATGCTGGTATTGAAATACACTGTTTTATTTGACTCGAGACTTAAACTGAACTTTAATTAAAGCCAGCACACACATCGATGTACAACAACGGTGACATAAGAGCAAAGAACATTCCTTATTCACAAAGATAGAATCCCAAATATTATGCTGCAGTGGACCAGACCGCGTGACGTCACACATCATGATTGTGTTACAATGGCTCACAACTCACTTCTTCCTTTCACTCATTACAGGTGACTGGTTGTACTACATAAGGTACACTGGGACCACGAGCTCTATGGGAGTGAAGGTCCTCCGTGGGGAAAAGGAGGCGAAAGAGGTCCTTTGAGGAGGCTCACATGAGAAGTGGACACTGCGGCCAGAGAACCACCAGAGAGACAATCTCTCAAAGGTTTTACTGGCCCGGAATGTCGGAGGACATCAATTTGTGGGTCAGTATGCAGCTACACTTTCCATACACACTGATCTTACAAAGATATTGCCGTTGATAACAATCACATCAACTTTTTTCTTGTTAGATGTGAAAGATGCATGGGAGGGGAAAAATATCAACATCTTTAGCTCAGATTGGAGAGCATAAAATATTCTCTCAGAATATTTTCTTCACTGCTCCAAACGGAGTTAACAGATGAGGTGAGGTGTCAGTTTCTTGTAAGATTTCACTGAAAACAGTCAGTAGGGAAACCATTTAAAAAATGTACCTTTTTTTATATTTTTGACCTTACCAATTGTTTTTAACCTGGTGTTTTTGACAGGTAATGAACGCAAATCTGACCCTCCTGGTCACTGAATCCAATAAGGATGGTCCAGAGAAGGTGTTTGGACTCGACTCTGGGAGGATGAGGACTATATGGCAACACAAAAGGCCAACCAAAACTAAGGTATTTAACAACATCATCTCATTTAGTTGTCCTAAGAAGTAAACCACAATACTGATTTTGATTTTTTTGTTTCATTATTATACAGATCGAGCTGGAGGACTTAAAGTACATTGTGGAGGTCTACAATGAAGGTCATCACTGGATGCTCGTGGTAATAGTTTCTTCAACTTGATGGTCATCTTCTAAGCAGCACATGCAGTCTGCACAGTGCTGCTGGAAAACTACACAGCTACTAGTGCAGCATGGGTAGCACCACAAAGTGTGTTCTGATGATTTTGATTTTAGTTGGGCTTTTTAAAATATATTATGCACATTTTAAGCTAAAAATTGTAAATTATGTCACAGACATGTGTTGTCCCAGGTCTCAAGAATCACATGATACTGACACACAATTTATTTTTTCCAGCCTCACCAACATCATGCTGCACAGCGGCCTACATCCGCAAACAAATTGTGTTGTTGTTGTACTACATCAGGTACACTGGGACCACGAGCTCAATGGGAGTGAAGGTCCTCTGTGGGGGAAAAAAGAGGTCTTTGAGGAGGCTCACATGAGAAGTGGACACTGCCACCAGAGAGACAATCTCTCAGGTTTTACTGGCCCGGAATGTCGGAGGACATCAATTTGTGGGTCAGTATGCAGCTACACTTTCCATACACACTGATCTTACAAAGATATTGCCGTTGATAACAATCACATCACAGATTGGAGAGCATAAAATATTCTCAGGATATTTTCTACACTGCTCCAAACAGGAACTGCTCGGTGTTTCCAAGCTAAAGTCCTCTGTGGAGAAAATGAGGCCAAAGAAGCATCTGAGGAGGTTCATGTCAGCAGTGGACACAGTGGCCAGAAAACTACAAGGGAGATAATCTCTCAAAGCTTTTACTGGCCTGGAATGTCAAATGCCACCTCCACCTCCTCCTCTGGATCATCCACAGGCTGTTGGGACTCGCCTACAGTGAACTCAGATCAAGAGTATGTTTGATAATTTGTAAAAATTAATCATATTGAAACATTTTGAACAGTACTGGTAAAAACCCCACAGTTTTTAAACTCCTTTTTATAGATGTTAAAGATGCATGGGAGGGGAAACGTATGCGTGTCCTTGGATCGAAGATTGGGCCCTTTAAAATATTTAAGGACATTTTCTCTACTGCACCAAAGAGACCATTAACAGATGAGATGGTGTCAATTTCCTATTTTTTTTTTTTAAATGGTTTTCCTACCGACTTTTCAGTTGAATCTTACCTTTTTGACCTTACCAATTTGATTTTAATCTGGTGTTTTTATGACAGGTAATAAACGCATATCTGACCCTCCTGGTCAAAGAATTTAATAAGGATGGTCCAGAGAAGGCGTTTCCACTGGACTCGGGGAGGATGAAGACTATATGGCAACACAAAAGTCCAACAAAAACTCAGATCGACCTGGAGGTCTTCAAGTACATTGTGGGGGTCAATGAAGGTCATCACTGGATGCTCGTGGTAATAGTTTCTTCAACTTGATGGTCATCTTCTAAGCAGCACATGCAGTCTGCACAGTGCTGCTGGAAACCTACACAGCTGCTAGTGCAGTATGATTAACTTTAACTCTAAAATATGTAGGTGATTAAACCAGGAGAGAGGAGAACCCTGTTCATGGATCCACTGGGGGAACATGGAGAAGATGCAGCACTGCAAGAACGTGACGAGGTAAATGAGTCTATCAGCATATTTTCAGATGGAAACAGTCTGAGCTTTAGAGGAAAGTATAAAGGATTAATAAAACTACTGAACTGTAAATACTGGACACCTTCAGGGTACTGTACTGGGAAAGGAAAGTAATGTTAGTCATATTGATATTCAGCAGAACCCATCAAATAATTGGTGTATTATGTATTTCAGTTGCGATTATGTTACCAAAACTGATCAGCTGACACATTTAGTTCAAAGAAAAGAATCTTACATGTTGTAAGAAATAAATATAGGATTGTCAGCAGGTTTAACTATATTTGATCCACCTGCCTCTAAATAACTTTAATGATAGAAACCTTCCATATATGCCGCTGTTACAACTCAGTACTCATGTCATCGTCTCATCCTGCTAAATTTGAAAAATCTATCCAGAAACGGATGTTAAGAATGTCCAGGCGTTCCCCTTTTACATGCCTCAGGTTACTTTAAATAGTTTAAATCAATAAAGATGAATGCTACAGTTTATTTTCTGTGATAACTGTTCCTCCCCATCATAAATCATTCTTCAACCTTTCATTCAGTTTGCTGAGTGCACTTTGGATGGTTCTCCGCTGGAGTTTCATGAATCACCTTCCAGCTTTAATGCGATTCGACGGGAGATTGCAGTCTGTCTTCTGGAGAATACAGGTGTCTCTTAAAAATATTATACATATGTTGCGTGTGGCCATGACATCACTCACTTACTCAGACATTCATTCAATCACTGTGCTGTGCCTGAACTGGCACTGGTGTCCTTTATGTTGAGGTCTCCAATTTGAGCCACTGATTCATTAATTTAATTGTTTGGAGGCCGTAACAACATATCATTTTAGACTGGAAACGTGTTTGATGTACATATTTTCAAAACTGTCCAAATGCTCAAATTAACTATGATAGTGTTAACTCACACAAACCTTGCTCATTATGAGGTAATTATTATCTCCTTGTTTTTGTAGATGACTTGACTGACCTTTGTCATCTCTGCAGGATGGCGACACTCACTGAGTAACTGCTGATGTTTTACATGTTCAGCTTAAAGGATGATCACCACAAGGCAACATTACATCACTATCTCACCATAATAGTTTAGTTTTGTCTTTTGTCCATTCAGATTGGCTGCTGTGCCCTCGATGGTTTCACAGGAGCTGTGCCAAGAGACCAGACCCAGAGAGGATGCAAACATTTTTCTGCCTCGCATGCCAGTAATAAAATGTATTATTAAAATGTTTTAATATTATTTTGTTCTGAGGCTGTTTTGTTGAAATATTTGATTTTCCAGGTAAGGGAGACCAGGGACAGTTGTAACACTTTGTGCAATTTTAGCAATACATCAAAAAACCATTTACACTGGAATAACCAATTTGTTATATCAAACTGTCAACTGCTGAAATAGGTTGCATTTCACTCTTGGTGAAGGTATTTCAACAGGTTAAAAAAGGAGTTAGTGGGCTATAATTTGTCAAATATAAACCTTTAAGCCTTTCAGTGACGGAGGAGGAGCTGCAATCACTTTTTGGCAGGTGGAATATGTTACACTGAGGGGGAAACTAGAGGAGGACCTAAATGCAGGATAGGGGAAACAAAAAGAGAGCTCTAATTTACAGAAGCTAAAATTTACAAAAACCAGGAGAACTAGAAAAAACAAAAATGAGTCAAGGACCAAAAACAAAGCAGCAATAAAACAGCTTAAACAAAGTGCAACAGAAAAGCAAAGTTCAAATCAAATGGTAAGAAATGTAAATCCAAACATACCAACGGGGAAGACACAGGAGGAGACACCAGAGGCTGACGGAACCACAGGAGAACTGACAAGAACCTGGGGGAGAACAAAGACTATATACACAGAGACACTAACGAGGGGATCAGAAACAGGTGAGGTGAGTGAGGAGGGAAGAGGACAGGTGAGGTAACCAACTGAACAACACACAAGTAAAAAGCAAGAAGTGACACAAGAGGGCGTGATATCACAAATAAAACAAAACACAAGAAGACTCTGAATCATGACAGAAAACTAACTTTTATGAGTTGTATTGGCCCTTTAAAGGTATTTCAACAGGTAAAAAGGAGTGGATTGGTTAGAACGGGGCCGGCTCTATGCAGGGGCAAGAGGGGGCAGTGCCCCCTCAAATAAATGTCTTGCCCCCTCAAATCAAAATTTTAGAAGTTGAGAGAGCACAATTCAATATAGTCACAAAATTAATGTATTACAAGTTGACAAAATTATCTGCAATCGCAGAAAAATCCAATAAAAAAGGGACACACAGGATACAGTATCGGCTTCCCTCCTCTCGCTGTCCCTCCGCTGTGCGTATATTCACAGGCTGCGCAGCACACACACACACACACACACACACACACACACACACCTCCCCTAAACCCTCAGTAAATATCCAACCACTGTTGCAGTATGCGAATGAGCCAAGACGTAGCCTGACAGTGTAGTGTTACTGCAAAAAAGAAAAAAAACGGTTAATATGGGATGCAGCCTAATGCTCCATATTAACAGAGCTTTTAGTGGTGGAGGAGGGAAGGTCAGCGTGGCTACAGTCAGCTAGGACAGTGAAGCCACGGGATCCAGCAGGGTCACATTTCCTTATTGCAAAAGAAAACGTAGCTCAAGAGAGAGTCTGTGTTCAAAGGTAAAAAGCTATTATTTGCATATATAGGCTATTCATCTTGTCTTTTACATCCTAACTCATTTATCATATGTTATTGTTAATATTAGCTGACTTAAGATGTCATATATTGATGTTTCAGTTCCAGTCACACAGAAACAATAGGCCCATCCTCTCCTGCAGTTATGTCAGTGGCTTTCTGAACTAGACATCTGTTTTCTTTTCAAAGTTAATGAGTTATTGCTAATATTCATTGTTACTGATGTTCTTTTCATGCAGATATAGCAGCTCATTAGATTTTATACTGCAAATGAAGTACTCATGTTAAAATTACAGTTCCACTTGCGTCCGTTATGCAATCAGATAAAAGGCCTCTCCAAACCAAGCTCCCGGGCTGAATTTCAATCCCAGCCCGCCCCTGCCAGTGTCTGACAGACCCCTATGTGAAGCCCTGCCCAAGGCTGTAGTTCTGCACTATTTTGTTTCATATAATCAAGGCATTTCTTTTAACAAAGCCAGCTCACTTATTTTTTGCTCCAGCTTCCAGCAGCTCACAAAGAGAAAGTTGGACAGGTCTGATGTTAGAGGCCTGACAAAGTGCAATCTACTTCTCCAGGTTGGGGTTGGACACATAGCTAACAGCCCAATTCAATGAAGAAACACTGTTACTATAAGCACAGAAAAAAAAGCGCTGCAGCATGATGTGTACACACGATGCCCCCTTAATATTTTTGTCTGCCCCCTCATATATGCCTGCCTAGAACCGGCCCTGACCACAAAGAGGGAAATCAAGCCATTTTGATCTCGAAACAACCTCTCAGTCACAAGGCAGGAGCTGCAATCACTTTGTGGCAGGTGAAAACTGCCTTTTTTGACCTATATCGGTCCTATGAGGTATTTCAACGTCCTTAAAACGCTGGATTGATCCAAATCTCTCCAATATAACCACCAAGAGGGAAATCAAGCCATTTTGATCTCGAAACAACCTCTCAGTCACAAGGTAGGAGCTGCAATCACTTTGTGGCAGGTGAAACACTGCCTTTTTTGAGCTGCATCGGCCCTCTTAGGTATTTCAACGGACTATAAGCACTGGATTGATCCAAATCTCTCCAATACAACCACCAAGATGGAAATCAAGTCATTTTGATTTCGAAACGACCTCTCAGTCACAAGGTAGGAACTGCAATCACTTTGTGGCAGGTGAAACACTGCCTTTTTTGATGTATATCGGTCCTCTTAGGTACTTCAACAAGTTAAAAGCACTGGATTGATCCAAATCTCTCCAATATAACCACCAAGAGGGAAATCAAGTCATTTTGATCTCGAAACAACCTCTCAGTCACAAGGTAGGAGCTGCAATCACTTTGTGGCAGGTGAAACACTGCCTTTTTTGAGCCTATATCGGTCCTGTGAGGTATTTCAACATCCTTAAAAGCACTGGATTGATCCAAATCTCTCCAATATAACCACCAAGAGGGAAATCAAGTCATTTTGATCTCGAAACAACCTCTCAGTCACAAGGTAGGAGCTGCAATCACTTTGTGGCAGGTGAAACACTGCCTTTTTTGAGCTATATCGGTCCTATGAGGTATTTCAACAAGTTAAAAGCACTGGATTGATCCAAATCTCTCCAATATAACCACCAAGAGGGAAATCAAGTCATTTTGATCTCGAAACAACCTCTCAGTCACAAGGTAGGAGCTGCAATCACTTTGTGGCAGGTGAAACACTGCCTTTTTTGAGCTGTATCGGTCCTATGAGGTATTTCAACAAGTTAAAAGCACTGGATTGATCCAAATCTCTCCAATATAACCACCAAGAGGGAAATCAAGTCATTTTGATCTCGAAACAACCTCTCAGTCACAAGGACGGAGCTGCAATCACTTTGTGGCAGGTGAAACACTGCCTTTTTTGAGCTATATCGGTCCTATGAGGTATTTCAACAAGTTAAAAGCACTGGATTGATCCAAATCTCTCCAATATAACCACCAAGAGGGAAATCAAGTCATTTTGATCTCGAAACAACCTCTCAGTCACAAGGTAGGAGCTGCAATCACTTTGTGGCAGGTGAAACACTGCCTTTTTTGAGCTGTATCGGCCCTCTGAGGTATTTCAACAGGCTAAAAGCACTGGATTGATCCAAATCTCTCCAATATAACCACCAAGAGGGAAATCAAGTCATTTTGATCTCGAAACAACCTCTCAGTCACAAGGTAGGAGCTGCAATCACTTTGTGGCAGGTGAAACACTGCCTTTTTTGAGCTATATCGGTCCTATGAGGTATTTCAACAAGTTAAAAGCACTGGATTGATCCAAATCTCTCCAATATAACCACCAAGAGGGAAATCAAGTCATTTTGATCTCGAAACAACCTCTCAGTCACAAGGTAGGAGCTGCAATCACTTTGTGGCAGGTGAAACACTGCCTTTTTTGAGCTATATCGGTCCTATGAGGTATTTCAACAAGTTAAAAGCACTGGATTGATCCAAATCTCTCCAATATAACCACCAAGAGGGAAATCAAGTCATTTTGATCTCGAAACAACCTCTCAGTCACAAGGTAGGAGCTGCAATCACTTTGTGGCAGGTGAAACACTGCCTTTTTTGAGCTGTATCGGTCCTATGAGGTATTTCAACAAGTTAAAAGCACTGGATTGATCCAAATCTCTCCAATATAACCACCAAGAGGGAAATCAAGTCATTTTGATCTCGAAACAACCTCTCAGTCACAAGGTAGGAGCTGCAATCACTTTGTGGCAGGTGAAACACTGCCTTTTTTGAGCTATATCGGTCCTATGAGGTATTTCAACAAGTTAAAAGCACTGGATTGATCCAAATCTCTCCAATATAACCACCAAGAGGGAAATCAAGTCATTTTGATCTCGAAACAACCTCTCAGTCACAAGGTAGGAGCTGCAATCACTTTGTGGCAGGTGAAACACTGCCTTTTTTGAGCTGTATCGGTCCTATGAGGTATTTCAACAAGTTAAAAGGACTGGATTGATCCAAATCTCTCCAATATAACCACCAAGAGGGAAATCAAGTCATTTTGATCTCGAAACAACCTCTCAGTCACAAGGTAGGAGCTGCAATCACTTTGTGGCAGGTGAAACACTGCCTTTTTTGAGCTGTATCGGTCCTATGAGGTATTTCAACAAGTTAAAAGCACTGGATTGATCCAAATCTCTCCAATATAACCACCAAGAGGGAAATCAAGTCATTTTGATCTCGAAACAACCTCTCAGTCACAAGGTAGGAGCTGCAATCACTTTGTGGCAGGTGAAACACTGCCTTTTTTGAGCTGTATCGGCCCTCTGAGGAATTTCAACGGACTAAAAGCACTGGATTGATCCAAATCTCTCCAATATAACCACCAAGAGGGAAATCAAGTCATTTTGATCTCGAAACAACCTCTCAGTCACAAGGTAGGAGCTGCAATCACTTTGTGGCAGGTGAAACACTGCCTTTTTTGAGCTATATCGGTCCTATGAGGTATTTCAACAAGTTAAAAGCACTGGATTGATCCAAATCTCTCCAATATAACCACCAAGAGGGAAATCAAGTCATTTTGATCTCGAAACAACCTCTCAGTCACAAGGTAGGAGCTGCAATCACTTTGTGGCAGGTGAAACACTGCCTTTTTTGAGCTGTATCGGCCCTATGAGGTATTTCAACAAGTTAAAAGCACTGGATTGATCCAAATCTCTCCAATATAACCACCAAGAGGGAAATCAAGTCATTTTGATCTCGAAACAACCTCTCAGTCACAAGGTAGGAGCTGCAATCACTTTGTGGCAGGTGAAACACTGCCTTTTTTGAGCTGTATCGGTCCTATGAGGTATTTCAACAAGTTAAAAGCACTGGATTGATCCAATCTCTCCAATATAACCACCAAGAGGGAAATCAAGTCATTTTGATCTCGAAACAACCTCTCAGTCACAAGGTAGGAGCTGCAATCACTTTGTGGCAGGTGAAACACTGCCTTTTTTGAGCTATATCGGTCCTATGAGGTATTTCAACAAGTTAAAGGACTGGATTGATCCAAATCTCTCCAATATAACCACCAAGAGGGAAATCAAGTCATTTTGATCTCGAAACAACCTCTCAGTCACAAGGTAGGAGCTGCAATCACTTTGTGGCAGGTGAAACACTGCCTTTTTTTGAGCTGTATTGGCCCTCTGAGGTATTTCAACAGGTAAATACAATTGGATTGATCCAAATCTCTCCAATATAACCACCAAGAGGGAAATCAAGTCATTTTGATCGTAAACAACCTCTCAGTCAAAAGGTAGGACCTGCAATCACTTTGTGGCAGGTGAAACACTGCCTTTTTTGAGCTGTATCGGTCCCTCTGAGGTATTTCAACAGGGCTAAAATCAACTGGATTGATCGAAATCATTCCAATATAATAACCAAGAGGGAAATCAAGTCATTTTGATCTCGAAACAACCTCTCAGTCACAAGATATTATTTGGAATCATTTTTTGGCAGGTGAAACACTGCCTTCTTTTGAGCTGTATCGGCTGTCATGTCCGGGGACCCAGGACTCAGATGCAGACAAGGAATTAGTGAAATCAAGAGAATTTATTTAAGTGTGAACACAGATAGGGCTTGAGGCAATGCAGCGGTGGCATCTGTGAAAGCTGGTGAGTCTCGGGCTCCAGGCTGGAGGTTGGAGTCGCTTGGCAAGCCAGGCAGGGTTCAGGCTCAGGGCTGGCGTCTGTGGCAAAAACAGCAGAATTAGCAACGTGCTAAAAGGGCTCACGAGTGGTTTAGTCGGCTGGCGTTATCTCACGGGAGTAGATACAACCATCCGACGGGGTCTGGAAGGCTGATCTGTGTTTAAGTATATGGGTTGATGCCGGTGATGAGCTGCAGGTTTTTCAGCTGTCACCTCTTTAACCACGCCCCCCTCAGCAGCTTCCAGAGGAGAGGGAGAGAAAAGCACACAGAGACAGACAAAAAACAAAGCCCATGAAGCACATAAAAAGGAAAAAGGAAAAACAAAGACTACAACACACGCATACTCAGACCAGGGTCCGAGTCACGACCTGTGGTTCGTGACATTGGCCCTATGAGGTATTTCAACATGTTAAAAGCACTGGATTGATCCGAATTTCTGCAATATCAACACCAAGAGGGAAATCTAGTCATTTTGATCTCAAAACAACCTCTCAGTCACAAGATAGGAGCTGCAATCACTTTTTGGCAGGTGAAATACTGCCTTTTCTGAGCTAAATAGGCCCTAATAGGTATTTCTAAAGGTAGGACTACTTTGGATTGGTCACAATCTGTCAACTACAACCACAACCGGGGAAATCAAGTCATTTTGATGCTGAAACTACCTTTTTGTCACAAGTTAGGAGCAATCACTTTTTGGCACACTTTAAAATTTTGACCAAATACACAGGGCAAATTACCACACCACCAGCACATCTGGGACCCTCGCAAGTTAAGATGAACGCCAGTTAACCTGTCACACTGGTCGAGGCCATTAAGCTAACTGGAGCTGTTTTACAACGCTACAGAGAGCGAGGCTTGAGATCAGGAATCGTTTGCTTTTGTCTGGCTCTCCGATTTGACCAATCATGCTCTTGACTGAGGTTAGGACCTCCTACCTCCTCATTTACATATGGACACAGAAATACAGAAATAAATATATGTAGGTGAACAGAAATACAGAAATACAGAAATAAATAAATGTAGGTGAACAGAAATACAGAAATTAATGAATGTAGGTGAACAGAAATGTATAAATAAATAAAAAGCATTCATTCTTTTATTTATACTTTTATTTATTTATTTATACATTTATTTCAGCATTTATTTATTTATTCATTTATTTATACATTTATTTCAGCATTTATTTATTTATTCATTTATTTATACATTTATTTATTTATTTCAGCATTTATTTATTTATTCATTTATTTATACATTTATTTATTTATTTCAGCATGTATTTATAATTATTTATTTATACTTGTGTCAGGTTTGGTCCTCCATATTTATGAGCCACATCGGTTGATCCAATCTTTTTACTGACAGTTTCTGTATAGCTTCAGCTTTTAAAAAACTACAAATGCTGCCCGGTGCAAATTTACATGAGCAGTTAACAAGTCGCTCAGCTGATGTTAGCAAACAGTCCAGATTGAATTTACAGCCTGCTGAAAATATGACACTGCATGTCTGGATACACATATTTAACAAATACAATCAATCTATATAGATATCTGTGAAAAAAGCGGCATTCCATTGATGTGAGCGTCAAGTTAGTGGGTATGTTAAGCATGTTAAGAGGCAGAAATTACCATAATATGGGACCTTTAAGTTGACAGTCCGTTTGCTACAGTCAGCTGGGTGGAAACAGTGGTTCGCAGCATGCTCTGCTAAGAAATGGCTCACTTGTCAATTATTTTTTATACCAAAAAAAAAAAAATGGTGAAAACGTAGGTTGGTCCAGGACCAGGATGTGGACAGTGGAGAGATGCAACAATGATCCTGCACTTGAAGCAGGATTTTGTGCTTCATGTTGACCTTTAACCTCTGAGCTTCAGAGCAGACTCAGCTTTTATGCTCGGATTTGATCTCTGAGACATTTTAGAAATTTTAAAAATACAGTTAATTCTGTTCTCAGGCAGATAAACTTCATATAAAGTACCGTTTCTCCTTCAGACTCTTATCTCCTCACAGCTACCATCAGACCTTAATGTAGTGTTTATTTATGCAAAGATGGCTCTTGTCACAAGAGAAACTGCAGGCAGTAGCTCAGACTCTCTGGCTCCTGCACATCACGGAGCACAGACCACTGCCATCAGCAACACTCTCTGCCTCAGTGGACAGTAGACTCAGGTGTGGCACCCAACACACTGGTGAGGAGGAGGAGGAGGAGGAGGGGACAAACAGGCCCACAGCACTGAGGCTGTAACAGCAGGAGAGAGGAGGAAAAGGGAAGATACGACACTGCAAGGACGTCACAAGGTCAATTATTCTATCAGCATAGTTATAAAATGAACACAGTCTGTGCTTTAAAGGAAAGCACTAATAAAGGATTAATAAAACTGTAAATACTGGACACCTTCAGGGTACTGTACTGGGAAAGGAAAGTTATTTTAGTCGTATTGATATTGAGCAGAACCATCAAATAATTATACTGTATTATGTATTTCACAGTTGCGATTTGTTACCAAAACTGTAAAGTGATCAGCCGACACATTTAGTTTGGTGAAAGTCTGAAATGTTCGGAGGTCAGAAGCGCAAAGAAAAGGATTGTACATGTTGGAATAAATAAATATACGATTGTCAGCAGGTTTAACTTGACTACTTAACGTCTCATGTTCAGCTTGAAAATGATGATCAAAAAGCAACTCAACATTTTTTATATATTTCACACTACATAAAAGACTAGAACCAGGCGACCTGCTTTGTAAAAAACACAGTTTACAACCATTACTGTTGGTTAACCATTTCACCATAATTATGTTCACAGCAGCTGCACCAAGACAAGCAGAACACAGACTTTCATCTGCCTCGCATGCCAGTAATAGTTTATACTACCATCTCCCCACTACTGTGTGTATTTAGGCACACGGGTATATTGTATAGTTGTATTATAAAAGGGTTTAGTATCATTTTGTTGGTATAAACTGGTATTTAAAAAGGCATTTCAACAGGGAAAAAGGAGCAGCTTGGTTCTAATCTGTCAACATATCCATCAAGAGTGAAATCAAGTGAATATGATGCAAAAACAACCGAGGAGCTGTAATCACTTTTTCGGCAGGTGAAATACTGCCTTTTATAATTGTAGTGACATGTTATCAAATGAACCAATAAAACGAACCTAAGCCACTGAGGGGCTGCTGCACCGGAACTTGTAGTTTCCGGGTCCAATGAATAGGCGCGTTCGAGTTGAACTCCAGCTGACCTCCTGCAGCAGCGAGATCTGCTGGCAACTGCAGGGGCGGAGATACAAACGCTGCCATGAAGACGGACACTCTCTCTTCCCGTAGACGTGACGAGACTTGACTGAGTGGCATCGTTTGTCTTTTTTGTGTGCGAAGAAATGGAGAAAATTGAAATTCCATTAATGTTTTTTTTTTTTCAATACTTTATTGCAAGGCTTCTTACCTTCACAAACATAATCAATCATTTCTATTTCTTTGCATTATTGTACCTTGCATTTTTTTTTTCAGGTATATATATTCACAAAGTAAATAACATGCCATAAAGTAAACAGACAAACAAATATACTAAACAAACTGGTAGTTAAATGAATGCCTAACCAATGTTGTACCTGCAAAGGCTCTTTAAGCTCAAAAATATACTTTAGGATTTCCTCAACTCCTTCCCAATATGTTGTTAATACAGGGCATTAAAAAGCATATGTATATCTTGCCTACTGTTCTCCGCATCTTCGCCAACATCCATTATCTAATCCAGGGAAACATTTCTTGAGTATCTCAGGTGTGCTAAAGAATCTCATACTCACTTTCCATGAAAACTCCCTCCAGTATTTTGATTGTGAGATTCTGAAGTTTACACCTAATGTTTTTCTCCACTCTTCTGTTATGTTGATTTTGACATCTTTTTCCCACTTCTCTTTTATGTTACTCTCTACCTCATTATACTTCTGCAAGATCTTATACATTTTTGTCCGATTTCCTTTGTTCTTATTTCTTTTTTGCGTCATGTATTTGATCAATTCATGCTCCGATGTCCCCTCTTCTAAAAGTCTACTTGTGTAGCTTCTGACCTGCAGGTACCTAAAGAAGTGTTTTGATTCTAATTTGTGTTTGTTGGATACAATATCATAAAAGTTTAATGTGTGATTTGTAATTAATTGTGAATATTTTGTCAGTCCGTTTTTAGCCCAACCTTCCAGGATTTTATCTGTTTTATTAGGAATGAAGTCTGGGTCCTCTGCCATTTCTCTAACTAATACACATTCATTATCCATTTTTAAAATTTTACAAACGCATTTCAAATTGGCCAATGTATTGTCAGTGCAGTAATTCTGCCCTGTATAGTTTTTCCATTGCGTTCTTCCGATGAAGGGCAATGTCCCAATGGATATTCTTGCCAATTCTTTCTCTGTATTAATCCATTTGGTTTCTGTTTCCCTTTCTATCCATTTCATTATTGCGAGGAGTTGTGTAGCCAGGAAATAAATGTATATTTGGGACCCCTAACCCACCTTCCTCTTTTGGTTTACATACAATTTTAAACTGAATTCTCTGCTTTTTGTTGTTCCAGATAAAATGTGAAATAATTCTGTTACAGTTTCTAAAGTATTTCTCTGGTACTACAATAGGCAATGTTTGAAATAGAAATAGAAATTGCAGAAGAACCATCACTTTAATAGTTTCTACTCTGTTAAGGAGGCTATGTGGCATTAATTCCCATCTACTCAAATCTTGCTCTATCTAAGTAATCAACGCACAGTGGTTGTTCTCATACAGTCCCTAAGTGCTCAGTAATATTGATCTCTAGGTATTTTACCTTCTTATTCTCCCATTTAAAGCTATAACAATCTTTCAATGCCTGGCTGGGTTGTCTCCCTATTAGTAAGGATTCACATTTACTCCTATTTAGTGTGTACCCAGAGACTTTACCATATTCAGCAATTGTTTTCATTAATTCATGTATTGATTCCTCTGGGGTTGTCAGGTATACAATTATATCATCGGCATAAAGTGCCAGTTTGTGAGTTTCTTTTCCAATATGTATATCTGTATTCCTTTTATCTCAGTGTTCTGTCTCACTGCGGCTGCTAATATTTCAATATACATAGCAAAGATAAGGGGAGAGAGAGGGTCTCCCTGCCTAGTACCTCTCTGTATTCGAATTCTTCTCAACAAGGTGCCATTAGTTTTGATTCTTGAGGTTGGGTCCATATATATGGCTTGTATCCATGAACAGAAATTGTTATCTACCCCAAAACTGTCTGACATCTCAAACATAAAGGGCCAACTCACCAAATCAAAGGCCTTTTGAGCATCTAATGTTAACAATACCACATCGATATTTTCCTTTTGAGCATAATCGATTAAATGTATTGTTCTCCTAATATTGTCTGCCAAATACCTCCCAGGAATGAATCCACATTGATCTGCCTAAATAACATCAGTAATTATGGTCTTTAATCTGTTTGCTAATATTGCTGATATTATTTCATAGTCTGTGTTTAACAATGATATAGGCTGACATGATGAGCATTTTGTAGTGTACTTTCCCTCTTTTAGAATTAATGTTAAAATTGAAGATTGCCATGTTTGAGCCCATTTTCCTGTTTCTAGCGCATAATTATATGCTTTCTGAAGTAATGGAGCTATTTGCATTTTAATTCTGTTTTTTAAAATTCATTAGTGAATCCATCATCACCTAGGGATTTTCCCCTTTCAGCCCTTTTATTTGTTGATTAATTTCTTCAGCCGTTTTTGCTGTGCTTCTCTAGTCCTTTTCTTTGCCGATGCATATGCAATAATATGACCCCTTATAACTGCTTTCGCTCCTTCCCATAGTATAATTGGGTCGATTTCTTCATTGTCATTTATTTTCATGTATTCAGTTATTATATTTTGCATTTTTCTAAAAAATGTTTGTCTTGCAGGAGGGAGTTGTTTAATCTCCAAATTGATGTTCTTTTTGTATTTTTTAGTTTAACTGTAAGTGAAATTGCAGCATGGTCCGCTATATCTATCGAGCTAATGTACTATTTTGAACCAATGATACATCTTTTTTTAACATAAAAAAGTAATCTAATCTGTTGTAGATTAAAAGTCTCTTTCCTGTACAGATGGAGTGTTCTCCATACGTCAACTAGACCCATCTCTGTACATGTTTTCCTGAGGATACTTGCCTTGTTCTCTGCCCTATGTGTGTTTGTATTAGACGCATCTAATTTTGGGCTTAATACCAGATTTAAATCCCCCCCATTATAACGGTCCCCTTACATTTTGTAGTCATCAACTCTATTAATTCTAGCATGAAGTCCGGTCCTATGTCTGGTGGGTATTAAACATTAAGAAATGATATTTCCATACTGTCTATTTTTCCAACTGCTAACACAAATCTCCCCTCTTTGTCTTTAATGCAACGTTCTTTCTCGAAACCTATTTTGGACTTAATTATTGTCGCCACTCCTCTACTGGCAGAAGTATATGTGCTATAATATACCTGGCTATTGAATTCTTTCTTTAACTTTTCATGCTCCTGTCTCCTCAGATGTGTTTCCTGCAGAAATATTACATCTGATTCATCTCTCTCCATCTGGAGTAAGATCTTCTTACTTTTTACTGCATTGTTCAGTCCATTAACATTCAATGATATCATCTTCAAATCACTCATAGGTGTCAAAAGCATGGATCTATCTGTCCTCTCCCCCTTGTTGGTAAGTATGAAATTATCAGTAACTGAGTGGTGAGGAAAAAAAACAAAAAAAACAAACAAAAACAATTCCATTAATATTTGAGGAAAATCAACAACGACGGTGATCATGTTTTCATACATTATATATATATATATATATATATATATATATATATATATATATATATATATATATATATATATATATATATGTATATGTATATGTATATATATATATATGTAGGGGGGCGGCTGGATCTAGAGTTGACAGGCAAGTAAAATACTGCCTTTTATGAGTTGTATAAAATATACCTAAGATATTTCAATTGCGGTACTATTTAGTTAATACTGTCAAATGTACCTTGTCATATTTAACTTCATCGCTCCTCAGAGCGAGTGTTCTCTATCTCTTCCCAGTGGGTCTTTTTGTTTCTTCGTTGAACGTCATGGTGAAATACGTCACTGACCTTCCTAAGAAGACATTGTTAGCTGGCACAAACCCCGTAAACTGTGGCAAGATATCTGTAGATTTATTTTAGACAATATTTTCTGTGACTTTAAGCTCCTCTTGCAGAATGTGCTTTTTGGTTTCATAATGAGTGACATTCCAGTTGAAAAAGAATTTTATTTAATTAATCTCATCGTAATTCTTGCAAAGTTTTATATCCACAAATGTATATTTGCCAAAGTGAAACCTCTTTTCTGTGTCTTTATGAAAGAATTTGAGTTGTATTTAAAGTCAGTATCCTCTGCTAAGAACAAGAAAGCTATCAAAACTGTAAGACTGTGCTCCCACTTCAATATCTTTAATTCAGTTTAATTTTTCTTCATTCATGACCCCTGGCATCTTTTTGTTTGTTTGTTTGTTTGTTTTTTGTTGTTGTTGTTGTTTTTCTGTCTTTTTTGGCATTTATTTTCTGTATCATTGATTTGTTTTTCAATTACTACTGTCGTGTTATTTCTATGACTTTTGTATACGGAAATAAGCGTTGAATAAAGTACAAAAAAAAGGGAGAAAGAGCAAAAAACCCCAAATAAATAAAAAAATGAAAAAATAAAAAAGTTAGCCTGCACAAACTCCTGGTCCTGCATCAAGTTCCATGAACGGCTCACCGGGGGTTCGTTGATGTAACGATTTAGTCCAGCCCGAAGTCCCGGGTAGCTGCTGATGCTGTACAGCTCTCCTTTAGTCCGGATCGATCCATAAAACTGCTTCAGCACTGTGTTCAACTCGCTCTGACAAAGTTGACCTGGATATTTTTCAGATCCAGTCTGAAGGATGTTCAGAGCCCAGGTTATCTGCTTTGTAGTGTTGGGTTCATTTGTGCTCTTCTATAATTCGTCGAGGTCGGCTGATGTCATATCAACACACCTGTTTTGCGCTGATGTATCCTGGCCTCTCTCCGTCCTCCTCAGACTGACCATTCGCAATTTAAATCGAATGAAATTTGTGGAAATATGTTCATCTTTGCGGTGCAAAGTTTGCCACAATCCAAAACAAGTTGGCAACTGATGTAACGTTAATTAACGGTAATTAGAACGCCTGCGCAGCGGAGCGATATGTCTGTAAGAAGTCCCAGTGCGGTTGTACTCTATGCTGTGTCCCAATTCAGGGTCTGCACACTTCAGAGTGCGCATTTGAAGTGCAATTAGGTCACAGCGCCGCGCGAAGGGTGCCAAAGTGTTCTCCAAATGCACCCCACAAATGCGCCCTGCTTTTACCTGTTTTTGGAGTGTGCACCACTACTACCCTTCGATGTCTCACATATCCCAAAAAGCCTTAAAAGCCTCCACTTTCAAACGTTAGCCGTTCAGAGGTTGACTTATATCGTCTATCTTATTGTGACTGTGGAGATGTTATATACTATTTTTACCTCATAAATGTACCAAGATTAACAGATTTAGATCGGACGATGAGGAGGAGGAGAGCCAGCCAGGGAGGAGGAGGAAGAGAAGGAGGGAGGATGAAGGAGGACATGATGCTGCAGAGAGGATGGAGAGGCTCTTCTCTGCTCCAGAGGACAATCCTTACATTCATTCTGTTGTTATTTACTTCATTTATGAGTTCTTTTTGAATTACTTGTTTATAATTGTTCATTTTACATCATTTATGAAATCAAATATTGTTCTATTGTTACACTTTTTCTATTTAGTATTAACAATTTAAGACCAATTTATAACACCAAACGGCATCAAGTGCTACTTTTCAGGGAAGACAAGGGATTGAATGGTTTATTATTAAGGTCGAACATTTTGACTATTAACAAATACAGCTTTACGGTGGACAGATATATATTAATATCTATATCTATATATCTATATATATATATATATATATATATATATATATATATATATATATATCTATATATATATATATATATATATATATATATATATATATATATATATACTATATATATATATCTATATATCTATATATCTATATATCTCTATATATCTATCTATCTATATATCATATATATATATATATATATTATATATATATATATATCTATTCTATATATATATATATATATATATATATATATATATCTATATATATATATATATATATACATATATACACACACACACACACACACACACACACACACACCACAGTGTGACATAGATGAAGAAGACGGTTCCGCAGAAGAAGAAGAGTTTGAATGACGGCGGAACATGTTGAGGAGAGCAGGAAAGCGAAACCAAACACGTCCAAAGTTTGGAAACATTTTCGGGCGGTAACCTCCCATCTTCAATATATGACATTACATTTACGAGTGACTCTGTAGTAGAGCTCAGATCGAGCCCACAACATCAGACCCGACCCGACCCCGTGCACGTTGAGTCCTGGCCCGGCCCGGCTGGCCCGGCCTTAGTAACGACTTATCTACTGCGTTAATATTTCCAACCGGTAATCAGATTAAAGTTACTTATTCTAGTCACTGTGTGTTACTTTTATTTTTGTCATTTTCCTCAGTAAGAAAATATATTTTTGTGTGCGAAAAGTCACGTTTTCGGCGTGAGGAGAACTCACTCATGCAGCGACACAAACAACAATGGAGGGAGGAGAGAGATTTGCCCTTTTGTAGCTGGAAATACAGTGATCATTTTGAGTTATTCAAAAAAAAAAAAAAAGCCTACAAACCTGCAAGCAAATTAAACTGAAATGGCTTTGCATTTTTAGACATACTCATCCAGTAGTGTGCAACCAAAAAGTGATTCATTAAAGTTGATAGTTGTTAAAAATGCAACAGATCTCGAATGACAACAAGTGTGGTTGTGCTGCCCCATGTGTCATCAGACAAGAGGCCGGCTGGAGACAGGCTCTTTAATACATTCATTGGTTAATAATGTGTATGACGTGAAGGGTGGCCAGTAAAATCGGTTCTGAAAAAATAAGTTAAATTTGCAAATAAGAGTTTTCTGTCTGACAGCAACGATGTCAGTAATAATTCACCTGTAGGATATTAAGTGAGTAAATAGTAATAATATCAATTGAATAAAACACTGCATAAAACTGTAATAATTGGTATTAATTACTTCAGTTGACATGTTAAAAATCCAGTCGTGTTATCTAAATAATATGTTGTCAAATGCATGTTTCGTGGGTTTTTAATTTGCTCTGAGAATATGAAGGTAAAACCAAAGTAGAAACAGATGCTGCCAAAATAATCGAGACTTATCCAAAAAATAAAAAAATAAAAAAAAAATTAGCTGCAAGCTTTTGGGTATTAAAAATCCCTACAAAGATAACTAGGCTACAATAGTTATTTTACATACTAACCATCCCACTTGGAGTGAGGTTGCTTCTTGGTCAGGGTACCGTCTGCTGCCGATGCCTGCGCTCGACCCGCCAGGTATAATTTAGACTTTTTTTTTTTTTTTAATCCCACATCGGGGAAATTTACTTGTCACAATAGCAGGTAGACAGACATACAGACATACAATAAGTGCGGGACTTGGAATACTTAAAGATACTAAAAAAAGATTTGAATAAGAGAGAACAAATAAAATCTTGAAAGGACAACACGTTGTGTGCATTATGTATACAGGAGGCAAAACTGTGCATTATATACACTTAAATCAAATGTCAGAGCATTGCTTTGTTGAGGTTGGGTGCATAAATGAATAGCGTTTAGTGTTTAGAAAAAAACAGACTCAGTGTATGAACATAAACAATAGGAAAATGTATATGTACAAACAAATAAAGTAGTATTATTGCACAGGATAATTGCACAGATGGTGGAGGTAGAAGTCTCAGCAGTGCCAGATAAGAAGGTGCTTATGGTGCTACATGAAGAGTTATTGGTGTTGAACAGTCTGACAGCTGTTGGAATGAACGACCTGCGGCAGCGTTCCTTTTTACACCGTGGGTGAAGCAGTCTGTTGCTGAAGGAGCCGCTTAAAGCCCCAACACTCTCATGTATGCCTGAGAGGGGTTGTCCATGACTGATGTCAGCTTGGCTAACATCCTCCTCTCATCACCTCCTCAAAGGAGTCCAGAAGACAGTCCCAGACGGAGACGGCCCTTCTGACCACTTTGTTGAGTAGCATCACATTGTAACATTAGCGCTAACACGGTCCGTGATTACCACAACACAAATAAACATGTACCCTCTGAAACCGCTGTATTTCCCTATACCGCTGACAAACTCTGCATTTATCCCGATAGGAGGACAGTACTCGAGTGTTGCATTTAATACTCGTTTTTTTCTTCCTCCGCTGCTCCTTCTTGCTCGTGTCTCTACCTGGAACTAACCTGCTTCTTCTAAGTCCCTCCCCCTTGTTCTCCCGACTGAACGACAGCTCATGACAATGTTGCAGACGACGAGGCTACACAGAGATGAGTGACAGATAAAACACCAGTTGCCTGAGCTTGTAATATCATAAACACATTTTAAATACTGTTTTGACTTATTCGCTTTTATATTTTTTAAACTGAACTCGTATGCATTTCAAATAATAGTTCCTGGTATAAGAATTATAATAGAATAAACTTCTTTGTAGAAAGAACGTATTTATCATTTATCTATTTAACTTATTTACACTTAGACAGGGCTACACTCAGATTTTACAGTGACATTTTTAAGCATTAAAAATACACATGCACATTGGACATGATATGCTATGGTTGTGACATGCGTGCATATTAGTAAATAGATATCAAATACACAGTATCATTAAAAACTTACCGGAGTTAAAATGTTCCCCTGTCACCAGGAAGACCAAAGAGGAAGGAAAGGGGTCCTTTAAGTTATAGCTGCCCTACATCATTCCTGATTTTCCCCCAATTTAAAAAGTCTGATGTGTCAACGAAAAGGGACACATTTTCAATTGACCAGAGTAGTACATTGAAAACATTTCAAAATAATTATTTTTGTAATGTTTCTGAAATAAATTCGACTTGATTTACACATAATATTGATAAAGTTCAATTTTATAGAAGTTTTTGGACTCTTTAAAGCATTGTGATGAGACCTGCTTCCGGACATGGGTTTTTGTAGTCACTGGTCACATATCATATCATATCATTTGGAATAAAAACAAAGTGTTAGACAACATGAGAACACACTTTGTGGTGCTACCCATGTCCTGTTTATTATTTAAGTTGGGCTTTTTAAAATACATCATGCACATTTTAAGCTAAAAACTGTCATTTATGTCACGGACATGTTTCGTCCCAGCCTCAAGAATCACTGATACTGACACACATACAACTACTTTATTTTTTTCAACATCACCAACGTCATGCTACGTCATGCTGCATGGTCTATATCTTAACTGCATCCGATTGTGCGCGCGCACGGTGAAAAAACAAATAAGAACATGGAAGCCATTCTGTATGAGAATATATTGAATTTAATCAAAAACGGCATTTATCCTGCCGATATGTCGGCAACTCAGCGGTCGAACTTCGGTCGCAAGTGTAAAAGCTTTGATGTGCGAGGTGAGCTTAATAGATGTATGCTGGTATTAAATACTCTGTTTTATTTGACTAAAGACTTAAACTATACTTTCATTAAGCCAGCACACATCGATGTACAACAACGGTGAAATAAGAGCAAAGAACATTCCTTATTCACAAAGATAGAATCCCAAACATTATGCTGCAGTGGACCAGACCGCGTGGCGTCACACATCATGACGACATCGAGGATCAGCAGAGACCCAACATGAGGAAACAAACTTTTGCTTTCTCTAAACGAAGTCATTAACTCGAGATAAACTCATTAACAACGATCATTGCAAGCTCAGCTGTCTTTAAGTGCTGTGATTAATCTAACATTTCAAAGCGTGTTATACAATTTGTATTAGAATAAAGTTGATAAATGAATACATGTACAAATTGTATCCTGTTGATCATGGCACAGTGCAACTGATTCTGAGCTTTTAACAACTCACGTATTCCTTTCACTTATTACAGGTGACTTGTTGTACTACACAAAGTACCCAGGTACAACTCGCTCAATGCGAGTGAAGGTCCTCTGTGGGGACAACACGGCAAAAGAGGCCTTTGAGGAGGCTCACTTGAGCAGTGGGCACCGCGGCCAGAAAGCCACTAGAGAGGCAATGTCTCTCAGGTTTTACTGGCCCGGAATGTCTAAGGACATCAATTTGTGGGTCAGTATGCTGCTACACTTTCCATACACACTGCTGGTCTCACAAAGATATTGCCGTTCTTCTGATAATACAATGTGTGGTTCGGGTGCAGTAGCAACAGTCATGTTTGGTAGGTAAATATGTGGCGAGTGATGCTCACTCAGGCGCTTTGTGCAGCAGAGATCCAGAGTGAGAGACTCAGGTGAGCCTGTATGTTGTTGAGGCTGCACTATGTAGCCACGCTGTGCTGCTGCACCACCTGGATATCTCTGTAGCTCCAGAAGGTGAAAGACCAGTAAAGGAATTTATTTTCAACTCCTACCAACTGGAAGTTCCTTTGTGTGTCCGGGTGCAAAAAATACAATCAGAAGTGTTTCTGTTTAGCTGCTACATGATGCAAAGATGGAAACTTGACCATGTTGAACTAATTTAACTGAAAATATCAAAAGAACATCTGTTTTACAGCATTCAGAATGACACAGCCGGTTAAAATGATGTTACTATTAATTAATTTTTTTCCTGACAGGTGAGACAGTGTGTGGCATGTAGGGCCTCCACCTCCACCTCCGAGCCACTCGCCACCTCCACCTCCACCTCCGAGCCACCCACCACCTCCACCTCCTCCTCTGGGCCTTCCACCCCCACCTCCACCTCCTCCTCTGGGACTTCCACCTCCACCGTCTCCTCTACTGGGCCACCCACCACCTCCACCTCTGGGCCATCCACCCCCACCACCTCCTCCTCTGGGCCACCCACCACCTCCACCTCCTCCTCTGGGACTTCCACCTCCACCATCTCCTCTGGGCCACCCGCCACCTCCACCTCTGGGCCTTCCACCCCCACCACCTCCTCCTCCTCTGGGACTTCCACCTCCACCATCTCCTCTGGGCCTTCCGCCACCTCCACCACCTCCTGTGCTGGACCATCCACAGGTCGCTGGGACTCGCCTACAGTGGGCTCTCAGATCATCAAGAGTATGTTTCATAATTTGTAAAAAGAATTGATTATAATATTGAAAGATTTTGCACAGTACTGGTAAAAATCTAATTTTTACACTCCTTTTATAGCTGTGAAAGATGCATGGGAGGGAAAGAGAAGGTGTGTCCTCGGAGCGAGGATTGGGCCCATTAAAATATTTTTTAAAGACATTTTTTCGACGGCACCAAAGAGACCACTTACAGATGAGGTGAGGTGTCAATTTCCTACATTTTTAAAAATGGTTTTCCTACTGACTGTTTTCAATGAAATCTTACCTTGATTTTTGACATTACCAAGTGTGTTTTAACCTGGTGTTTTAATGACAGGTAATGAACGCATACTTGGCCCTCCTGGTCACAGCGTTTAATAAGGAGGGTCCAGAGAAGGCCTATGGACTGGACTCGGGGAGGATGAGGACTGTGTGGCAACACAAAAGGCCAACTAAAACAAAGGTATTTAACAACATTATCTCATTTAGTTGTCCTAATAAGTAATCCACAACATATTATTTTGTTTTTGTTTCATCATTATTATTATTATTATCATCATTATACAGATCGACCCGGAGCATTTCAAGTACATTGTGGGGGTCTACAACGAAGGCCATCACTGGATGCTCGTGGTAATAGTTTCTTCAACTTGATGGTCATCTTCTAAGCAGCACATGCAGTCTGCACAGTGCTGCTGGAAAACTACACAGCTGCTAGTGCAGCATGATGTTAATTTCACCTCTAAAATATGTAGGTGATGAAGCCTGGAGAGAGGAGGACCCTGTTCTTGGATCCACTGGGGGAACATGAGGAGAAGATGCAGCACTGTAAGGACGTGACGAGGTAAATGAGTCTATCAGCATATTTTCAAATGAAAACAGTCTGAGCTTTAGAGGAAAGTATAAATAAAACTATAACTATAAATACTGGGCACCTTCAGGGTAATGTACATGGGAAAGTTACGTTAGTCATATTGATATTTAGCAGAACCCATCAAATAATTATGGCGTATCGGGCCACTACTATCATTTGGGCATAGAAAGCTTGTTAACCTGTTGCTTCCATGACAGCAGCGATCCCTTCCTCACCTCAGCCCCTGACACTAAATCCCATTTTAAAAGTGATCTGAATCATAGTATCATGTAGTGCTGAATCCTCTATCATCAACAATTATCTCAGGGCATTTATCATATAGAGCAGGTCTACTTCATACTCCTCATGATATTCATTCTCATAATATTCACTCAATGAGCAATCCTACCTGCCCACTCTGGACCTGTGCTGGGCTCATGGCTGATGCTTGGTGCTGCAGTTTCCAGTTATGTGCCGTCACATCATATCACATCACAGCCTGCCGTTACTTTATGTCACATCATAAAGTAACGGCAGGCTAGGAGGGCTATATGTTACAACGCCATGCAACTCATTGACTTGATAGGCCGATGAATTAACATGAACGGTGTAAAGTTGCAGTTTGTTCATCATCTTCATTGGTCATTTCAGACCGTAAGCTCATTTTATCGAAAAAGCTGCAGATTTGGCTGCATTTGTCTCCAGTGCTTTTCTCTTTTAAATTCTTGCTTTTTCTGTGCCACCTTTGCTCTTTTTATTTTCCCCATTGTAAACACCCCTGCAAGTCTGGGGCTGGAGCCAGGCTACAAACAGCACTGACAGAGTGCGGTGTGCACGGACATGTCACTGCGTCTGCACAGAAAACAAACACGGCCCAGGGACAGCGGTGACAGCACACGCGTAATACCGACTCAGTGCCATGACTGACCGCCGGCCCAAAATAAATACAACTGAACAATTGACCACCGGCCCTTGCGGCCCAAAAGTGAGACCGTCCCACCGGGAATTGTCCCGGTCCTCCCGATTATCCACTGCTGACCTGATGAGTACCCACGTCATCGACTCTTTCGGCTAAATTCGAAAAATGGATAGATCTAAAGTCCCAAAGTGTTACTTCACTGTATCCAACAGATTTGGTTTCATATCGCAATTGTAAACTACATTATAAACATTAAAGGTTTCCCATTGAACCATAAATGTATTCAGTATTTACAGTTTTTAATGTTAATCCCCTCCTCTCCATCGTCATGTTTTCTTCCCCCACTTGTAGTATTCCACTCTTGTATGTACCACAAGTAACATGTGCATATGAGTGGTACCAAAAAAAAAAAAAACAAACTATGAATTTCCATTGATCAAGTGCTGTATTATAAAGTGGACTTTTGATGAATATTGGAAGCAACTTGTTACGTTTGCATGTTCCATGTAATTTATGTTTATAGTTTTAATTGGAGCATCTTTATGTCTTTTAGGTCGTTCATCAGACACAAGGGGCTAAATCCAGGTCGATGGGCGTGTGAGACACTGCCTCACCCCATTGAACAGGATGAGACTGCATGTGGGGTCTTTGTACTGAAGGTCTGTATCACAGCATGATTAAAGCACAATGTGAGGATTTGACTGAAAGACATTTTGAATCTCCAGCAGCAAGACAAACAAATTGAACATGTTAAACCCCCAAACTGGCTTTTAAGATTAAAGAGACCATCTAGAAACATTTTGACTTGATCTGAAACCTGCAACATGAAATATGCCAACGTCAACCACATTTAACTCCAACATTGATCAAACTGGGTTAAAAGCAAGTCTGAACTTTTAAATGTTTGATGTTACACACAATCATGGACACAATGATATTAAAACAAAAAGGCGATTGAGCCTTTACACAGAACGAGTCCATTGTGTTACGACTAGAGAAAACAAAAAAGGGGTGGACGCAAATGCAGACATACAGGAGGCAAGATAAGAGTGAACAAAAAGCAAGCTTTAATAACGCCAAAGCTGGGTGATACAAAAAAGACAGAACAAACTTAAAACACGTTTGCGGTCCCGTCGGTCCGTACTGAACTTGGCAAGAAAGCGTTGTCAGTGTGTGGGGGTCTGCACATGTACATAACCAGTCCTATTCTTCTTTGCACTTTGCACTATACTACTGTCATGTTTGTTCTGTGTTGTGTCTCCTGTATGTTCAGTTAGTCTGTAACTTTGTGTTTTGCTGCTGCCTACCTGGAACAGATCCTGGGTCTCAATGAGGTTTTACCTGTATAAATAAAATGTTCATAAAAAATAGAAAAATGAGTAAAAAGACAAAAAAAACTAAAGAAAACAACAACAAAGTAACAAAACAACAATGCTAAAAAGTGTGGGGACAAAAAAAAACAACAATTCAACAAAGTCCAAATCCAAAAGAACAAAGTAAGAAATCAAAATCCAAACACATACCATCAGAAAGACACAGGAGGTCATGGGGAATCACACACAACCAACTGACAAGGAGTGAGTAGAGAACAAAGACTTAAATGCACCGACACTGATGAGGGGATAAGGAGCAGGTGAGGAGAGAGAGGAGAGAAGAGGGTAGGTGAGATAACGAGGGGGGAAGCACAGAGGAGATATAACGCTGGCAGACAGAGGGAGACAAACATCCACAAGGTGGAAGGGAAAAAACACAGAAGATGAACATAAGGCACAACCAGACACAGAACCGTGACACATTGTTCTTGTCCATCCTCAGGTAAAGCTAAGAGTGAATTAGAATATTGTCATTATGACGAAATATACATTGAGAAAGAAAGAAACATATAGACGTTAATAAGAATGCCCAGGCGTTCTCCTTTTACATGCCTTGGGTTACTTTGAATAGTTTAAATCACACCAATAAAGACTAAATGTTAGTTTATTTTCTGCAATGGGTGGTTCAATATGTGTCAGGCACTTTTCATAAGATAACTGTTCCTCCCCATTATAAATCATCCATGAACCTTTTATTCACAGTTTGCTGCCTGCATTTTGAGGGATTGTCAAGTGGAATTTGATGCATCACCTCCCGGGATTAATGTGATTCGAGAGGAGATAGCAGTTCGTCTCCTAGAAAATACAGGTGTCTCTTAAAAATGTTATACATATCATTTTAGACTGGTTGGACAGGTGTTTTTGTCAAAATGATCAAATTAACACATTATCATGATAGTGTTATCAAGTCGCACAAACCTTGCTTATGATATAAAGAGTTACTTATCATCTACTTGTTTTTGCAGATGATTTGACTGAGCTCTGTCATCTGTGTGGGATGCAGGATGGTGACACTCACTGGGTAACTGCTGATGTTTTACATGTTCAACTTAAACATCCAAAGGCAACTGAACATTATTTGTTATATTCCACAGTACATATCCACACAAAACAAGACTTGAAACAGACGATGACCTGCTTTGCAAACAGAATAATTTGAAACAATTACTATTGTTCAACTATTTCACCGTAATATTTTGGTTCTTCTTTTGTCCATTCAGATTGGCTGCGACCTATGCCCGCGGTGGTACCACAGAAGCTGTGCCAAGCAGCCAGACACGGAGAGGATGAGAACCTTTCACTGCCTTGCATGCCAGTAATCAAATATATAATTAAAATATTTGAATACTGCTTTGTTCTGAGGCTGTTTTTGTTATGGAAATATTCAAGGTTTCAGGCATGAGTGTAACAAAGTGGATACATGATGCAAGCCGGCAGTAAGCTAGTATATACAGGTAGAAGGTAATTCAACATGTAAAACTTAGATACTGGGCTTTCATCTGTCAAATATAACCACAAAGAGGGAAAAAGGGTCATTTTGATATATCATATATGGAACGGGTTGTGTCTTTGCGTGGTGCAGGAAGGACAGCACGGCCACACAGGATTTGCTCTCAGTCTGGTTCCCTTTTACTGGTACAAAAATCAGCACCACACAGTCGTTATCCACAATGTTATGCAACTGCAAACATTCAGATCTCCAGCTCGGGAGTATTTTCCTCTACTCTACAAAAGACTCATACAATTCAGTATTATTACAGTCTTTTTCCATACTCTTCAGTATAACCAAACGTGTGATCGTATAGTGGTAATAATATGTACGACTGTCATCTGACTCTTACTGAGTGAGCACCTAAACAATGAGAGCTTTTGGCTTTCATATTTACAATAAAGACCTCAAAAACATTTTAAATACACATTTTGTCCATAGACAATTAACAGAATTGTCTTTTTTTTCTGTTGCTCTAAATAATGCAGCAAGTTTTTGTTGACAAAGTCTACCTAGTACAGAAACCTAACATCAAGATAATATAAAAATCACATTTAACAAAGCCTACCTGGTACAAAAATCAGCAACACGCAGTCGTTATCCACAATGTTATGCAACTGCAAACATTCAGATCTGTGTAAT
Organism: Sparus aurata; assembly: GCF_900880675.1. Taxonomy (NCBI): domain Eukaryota; kingdom Metazoa; phylum Chordata; class Actinopteri; order Spariformes; family Sparidae; genus Sparus; species Sparus aurata. The sequence continues at coordinate 34,436 of NW_022045111.1, read as the reverse complement.
GAAAAGTAGAAAAATTACTATCCGGGGTAATATCAACGAAATGTTGCAAGCTAGCAAGTACATGGCTAGCTAATTAGCGTTATTGCCACATACAAACTACTCGTTGATAAAGTTACTATTTTGGCACAGAAACATCTGTTACTTTCAGTATACATGCTAGTAATCCTTACAGTGAAAAAAATATGCTACTCGTGGTTTCAAAAACCATTAGAACATTAAACACAGAAACATTGATTGCCGCATCGCGCACATGTACCCACCTCCAGCTCAGGAGTATTTTCCTCTACAGAGGCACGTACTGCACGGCACATAATTAGGAATCTGACTGTGTAGTTGGCTATTAACCCACCAGGTGGCTCCGAAACTATAAAATACATGTTTATAAGACGAGCATGTCTATTTTGTAGAAATTCACAACAGGTTATTTCAAACTCTGTTACATATAAACATATATAAAGTATTTCACCTGCCAAAAGGTCCTAACTTGTGACAGAAATCTTGTTTCTACATCAACATTTCTGATACTATCAAATCTGTGGACAAAACAATGCCAAAATGCTTTGCCCTCTGCTCCATCAAAACCTCAGCCTTTGCTCTTAGGAGGTTTACCAAGTGCCACCCCCTGTCTCTACTCGTAAGAGCCTTCTTAAAGTCCCTTGGGAGGTACCTGCCTACTCCTAATTGGTCACTGTGGTGGGTTTAGGGTCCATCTATCCAATCAAAATGAAAACGAGGTGGTCTGCTCATCTCCCATAAAAGGCTAAATCTGTTACTGTCCCTCCTTGGGTCTTGTACTCCAAAATTACCTAAATGATCATTCTATCCCTTTCTGGAGATGTACACGTTTAGATATCTTTCTCCATCTGACATAGGAGTCAGGCTCCGTTTTACGAGTGGCCCTGTCTCCTGCTTACCTCTGACCCACACACAGCTGAATGCTGCCTCCAAGGTCCCATGGAGCTGTGCGCCCCCTATTGTCTACAATCCTTAAGTCACGCAAGGAGGAACAGGTTAAATTTAAACTGAGTTGAATTAAGGGCTCCGAATGTGTTGCAGTCCAGATACCTCCTAACGATGTACACGCGGCTCGGAGCGATGGCTGTAAGCAGGCGCGTCGTTAGACCTTGGCATCCGGGGCTATAGCCCGCCACCGCCAAATGCGGGTGAGTTTGTGTGCTGGCGGGTGAACTGAATCAGTTTACCACTGTGGCGGGTTCATTTCAGTCAGATTTGATCCAATTAATCTTAATGATCGATATCTTGGTTAGGGTATAACAATGCGCTTTCCACAACCCTAGAGTTAGATCCGGTCAAATGATGTGTTTCTGATTGGACCAAAGTGTCAGTTGGACTTCAGAGGAGCCGGAATTCAACATACGGCCGTAAGCGGTCATTTGGACCGCTGGATTTAAATCCTGTATTCTCTCAAGTAAATACCCAACTGAGTGATGAATGCATTCATTGTGTCAAGATATTTAAATAAACAACAACATTTTAATAAGTTTAATTATACATTCATCAATATTCATATCATCGCACATAGTAAACCGTAATTATTGCATATTTACACAAGATTTTAACAGAGAAAACTCAGAACAAGAGAATTAACTATTAAAAGTAACTTATTTGATTGTGAAATATTTTATTTTAACACTTAATAATATATGATAAAATAATAATAATAATCGAAAAAGCTGAAAACGAGCTGATGTAAAACAAAAAAAGAGCCGTTGCGATCACTGGTCACAGATTACCTCCGCTCTCACAGTTACCACACACGTGTCCGACGTTTGGTTCCGTTGGCAGCTGTTTGGGACCGGCACTGCCTCCGGTTCTGTGTCTGCTGCTGCTGCGGTGGTTGCTTCCGCTGCTGCCCACCTTGTACCGACTACCGCGGCCGCTTTCCCCTCCATGTACTCTGCCCTCAGCTTCTCTGCAGCTGCTGCAGGACTTTCCTCCGGCCTCACCTGCTGCTGGTGCTCCTTAGATAAGATGCGGGCATTGATCTCAGCCAGGTCGAGGATGTTATAGAAGACCAACACTGGCCATCTTCGCTGACACAGACACCGAGGCAGTGCAGGTCCAAAAGAGCTGCAAACGGAACCAAACGACGGACACTTGAAATGCCACAAGCCCGTGTGGTAACTGTACGAGAGCGGAGGTAATCTGCAGACTGTGACCAGTGATCACAACGACTCTTTGTTTGTCTTTGTTTTAGATCACTTTGTTTACAGCTTTTTCGATCATTATTATTATTATTATTATATGATATATTATTAAGTGTTAAAATAAAATGTTTCATAATCAAATAAGTTACTTTTAATAGTTAATTTTCTTGTTATGTTTTCCCTATTAAAATCGTGTGTAAATATACAATAATTATGGTTTACTATGTGCGTTGAATATTGATAAATATAGGCCTACATTTAAAAAAACGAAATAACAATAACTTTAATTATAATTAAACGTATTAAAATGTACACTTTGGTGTTAATTCGATATTTCGTTTTTTAAAAAAATATCATGACACAATGAATGCATTCATCACTCAGTTGGGTATTTACTAGGGCTGTCAAACTATTAATTTTTTTAATCGCGATTAATCGCATTTTGTCCATAGTTAACTCGCGATTAATCGCAAATTAATCGCAATTTTTTTGGCACATTTTTTTCTGTTCTAAATGTACCTTGATGTATTTTTTAATGTTCTTAATACTTTTAACAACATAAGAAAGGACAAATATGCTTGCATTATGAACATTTTTGGCGGGGGGGGGGGGGGGGCTCTCTGCATCTGCCCTGTGTTTGGCTTGCAAGTGATATTTGAGACTCAATGTACTTCGATGGTAAGTCATTTCATGTCGATAGTACATGCAGATAACTTTTGTCCTATCGACCGAACCATCTGGCAGTGTTTCGAAAGTAGTTTGCCGTTCATACCGTAAATGACCAAATAATATACGGGTTTCAATTATCCACAGGGTCCCTTTAAACGCCGGTGCAGATGTATATTTTGGTAAATAACCGCTGGTTCCAAATAAATGTCGGGTATAATTTTTTATTTTTAAAAAAATTAAGGAAGAAGAGGTGTCCACTGACACTGCAAGTTTTTCTTCTTCGCCTTTTTCACGCAGTGTGCTGCTTTCTGTCAGTCAGTATCACACTGATGATCGCCATGGCTCCGGTGCAGCAAAACAATAAAAAGTACCACTTGAAATTCAAACTTTCTGTTAAAATATGCAGAGGAAAACTCGGGAGAAGCAGCCGCTAGATGTTTCTCTGTCGACCAGAAGAGAGTGAGAGAAACGGAGCTTGAGCGTCTGTCCGAGGAGGACAGCAGCAGGACCAGGCTGCCTGCTGGAGGGAGGAAGAAGGCTAGCGAGGAGCCTGAGATAAACATGCGGGGATGAGTTATCAGCAAACGGGCACGCCACGAGAGAGTGTCCCGCAGAATTATCAGGATGATGGAGAAACAAATGTCCGCCACTGTGAGTGACAGCAGAGATGAGGAGTTTGCAGCGAATCGTTTCCTCCGCCGCAGCAACTTCACTTACAGGAGGATGCCAGAGAATTCACCGAGAAGCTGGAGAAGTTTGTAATGTTTTCATCCAGGATTATTGTGAGGAGGAAGGAATTAAACGCCTGTCCCAAATTGCCTTTTGGTCTGTTAAGTGATTGAAACAACTAAACCCCCCGGCTATTATTTGGTATTTTACGGTAAGTCCTTTCTCAATTTCCTCACTTTTCAGTCCACCGTGTTTTTCCCGAACCGCCAACCCTGCTGCATCTTCTTCTGATTCCCTTTCTGCCACCCTCTGGATCAAGACTACAGGTGCCACTGACGGCCATAAATCTTTCAATGCGCGTTTTGTTTTTTGTTTTTTTATACCGAGCGTTAATCGCGCGTTAAAAAAATTAACGGCGTTAAGAGGATGTTGCGTTAACGCGTTAACTTTGACAGCCCTAGTATTTACCTGACAGATTATAGAGTTTAAATCTAGCGGTCCAGATGACCGTTTACGGCAGTTCTAGTAGCGTTGTATTCCAGCTCTTCTGAAGTCCAACTGACACTGGTCACGGGGGATCCGCTGTGTGACAGCGGAGAGTCAGCAGCTGGATTTTGCACCCACGGTCAGTAGTATAGTAGGTGTATAGGTAAACAAACAAACAACAACCACCCCGACCATTATTCATCGTATTATTACATTTGTGGGAAGTTATTACAATAAAGATTTTCACGTCCCCACAAAGAAATCCCTGCAAACGTAATATTTATTAAATGTGTGGGAAATCGCGTGTTACGTTTGTAGTTGGCAGCGGCTCTTGTGGAAAATGTATTACATTTGTGGGTTTATTACATTAAATGCTGCAGATTTGTATTATGTTTGTGGATTTATTGACGATGTTTTTCTCTTAATACCCCACAAAGCCTCCTATAGGCCTAATGCAGATAGAAAATGAAGCCAAGAAATTATAAAAGGGAATGTTCTACCTGCTCTAACAGCCTGTGCACACAGCGCAGGTCTTGGCTATAATATCTTAAACGTAAACATTACTCAGTAGGCCTAGTGAGGGAAAAATAACTTTATTTGTGATTAAAATATGACGATGAGGACCCCGACGATTGGCCTTCCTTTCCCTCTCAAACTATGTTGAACTTGCATCTTTAAACAACCCAATTTTCCAAAATTTTTGAAATTTCCCCGGACCTCGTTAAAAAAGGTACCGGCATCATCTGCGGGCAGTGATGCCGGTATCTGACCACTTTTTTCATTAACGAGTAATCTAACACGTCAATATTTCCAAACCAGTAATCATCAAGTTACTTATCATTGTTTTTTCCTTAGTAAAAATGTAAGTTTTTGCTTTCTTCATGTCTCGGGGAATGATGTCACGTTTGCAACAAGTCACATTTCAGCACGAGCACAACTCATATATATATATATGCATGATATATATGAAGAAGCAGCAGCGTTACAAGCACAGAGATGATTGCCCAAGCCTACTGCATGTGTCAACTGAACACAAATATTCTGTGTCCAGGGGTGGCTGGCCATCAGGAGGTTCGGGAGTGTTCCAGGCCGAACCGGCCGGTAGTCATAACGTTATTGTACCCCATAAAACGGCCGCAGGTGGCACAGAGTGGAACGTCAGACTGGGTCAATCTAATATTTTGCATATTAAGGGGGGATACGAGCGGACAGAGACCCAGATGTGCTGGTGGTGTGGTTTGAGAACCCCGTCTGGAGAGGTGTCCTCGGCCATGTCCACTAACCAGGAAAAACATAAAAGTCATGTATATATGTGTATTCGTTTTGACGTGGCTTGAACACTAATACTCTTCCATACGGAGATGCCAGGCGAGCACTACAGAGCACACAGTGACAGTGTAGGTGACTGTGTCTGTCAGAAAAAAACACAACCGTCTATAAATCTTCCAAAACTGCATGTTGACAGTCTTATAGCTTTGTCGTGAATGTCTGTACTCTCAAACAACTCGTGGGTGGAACAGTCTGAGGCATTTGTTCACGCCCGAGGGGCTCGAGAGCGGCGTGGAGACCCCTGTTGGCTGTTGGTTGTTAGCTGTGGCACTGAGAGCGCAGCGTCCAGGTTGACTTGTGAGCCCTGTTACCATCGACTAGTTCTATCATTCAACACTGCGTTCAAATGGTTACTTACAGCCAGGGGCGTCGCTAGGAGTGCAAAACATCCGGGGCTTTAGCCCCGCGCAGTGTTGCCTCAGTTACTCTGAAAAAGTAATCTGATTACTGATTACTCCTTAAAACTCATTCGAAGCTTGATAGTACTTTGTCGCCAGCACAGGGTGAACAACAAACATTAATATTCTCATCTTTAGCTGAGAGGAACTCAAAATAATGACTGTATTCCAGCTAGAAAACGTGCATCTCTCTCCTCCCTCCATTGTTGTTGTGTTGGTGTCGCTGCTGGTATTACACGTGAGTTGTGCTCGTGCTGAGATGTGACTTGTTGCAAACGTGACATCATTCCCCTAGACATGAAGAAAGCAAAAACTTACATTTTTACTAAGGAAAAAACAATGATAAGTAACTTGATGATTACTGGTTTGGAAATATTGACTTGTTAGATTACTCGTTAATGAAAAAAGTGGTCAGATACCGGCATCACTGCCCGCAGATAGTCTTTTTTAACGAGGTCCGGGAAAATTTCAAAAATTTTGGAAAATTGGGTTGTTTAAAGATGCAATTTCAACATAGTTTGAGAGGGAAAGGAAGGCCAATCGTCGGGGTCCTCATCGTCATATTTTAATCACAAATAAAGTTATTTTTCCCTCACTAGGCCTACTGAGTAATGTTTACGTTTAAGATATTATAGCCAAGACCTGTGCTGTGTGCACAGGCTGTTAGAGCAGGTAGAACATTCCCTTTTATAATTTCTTGGCTTCATTTTCTATCTGCATTAGGCCTATAGGAGGCTTTGTGGGGTATTAAGAGAAAAACATCGTCAATAAATCCACAAACATAATACAAATCTGCAGCATTTAATGTAATAAACCCACAAATGTAATACATTTTCCACAAGAGCCGCTGCCAACTACAAACGTAACACGCGATTTCCCACACATTTAATAAATATTACGTTTGCAGGGATTTCTTTGTGGGGACGTGAAAATCTTTATTGTAATAACTTCCCACAAATGTAATAATACGATGAATAATGGTCGGGGTGGTTGTTGTTTGTTTGTTTACCTATACACCTACTATACCACTGACCGTGGGTGCAAAATCCAGCTGCTGACTCTCCGCTGTCACACAGCGGATCCCCCGTGACCAGTGTCAGTTGGACTTCAGAAGAGCTGGAATACAACGCTACTAGAACTGCCGTAAACGGTCATCTGGACCGCTAGATTTAAACTCTATAATCTGTCAGGTAAATACCCAACTGAGTGATGAATGCATTCATTGTGTCATGATATTTTTTTTAAAAACGAAATATCGAATTAACACCAAAGTGTACATTTTAATACGTTTAATTATAATTAAAGTTATTGTTATTTCGTTTATATTTATCAATATTCAACGCACATAGTAAACCATAATTTTCGTATATTTACACACGATTTTAATAGGGAAAACATAACAAGAAAATTAACTATTAAAAGTAACTTATTTGATTATGAAACATTTCATTTTAACACTAAATAACATATCATATAATAATAATAATAATAATGATCGAAAAAGCTGTAAACAAAGTGATCTAAAACAAAGACAAACAAAGAGTCGTTGTGATCACTGGTCACAGTCTGCAGATTACCTCCGCTCTCGTACAGTTACCACACGGGCTTGTGGCATTTCAAGTGTCCGTCGTTTGGTTCCGTTTGCAGCTCTTTTGGACCTGCACTGCCTCGGTGTCTGTGTCAGCGAAGATGGCCAGTGTTGGTCTTCTATAACATCCTCGACCTGGCTGAGATCAATGCCCGCATCTTATCTAAGGAGCACCAGCAGCAGGTGAGGCCGGAGGAAAGTCCTGCAGCAGCTGCAGAGGAGCTGAGGGCAGAATACATGGAGGGGAAAGCGGCCGTGGCAGTCGGCACAAGGTGGGCAGCAGCGGAAGCAACCACCGCAGCAGCAGCAGACACAGAACCGGAGGCAGTGCCGGTCCCAAACAGCTGCCAACGGAACCAAACGTCGGACACGTGTGTGGTAACTGTGAGAGCGGAGGTAATCTGTGACCAGTGATCGCAACGGCTCTTTTTTTGTTTTACATCAGTTCGTTTTCAGCTTTTTCGATTATTATTATTATTTTATCATATATTATTAAGTGTTAAAATAAAATATTTCACAATCAAATAAGTTACTTTTAATAGTTAATTCTCTTGTTCTGAGTTTTCTCTGTTAAAATCTTGTGTAAATATGCAATAATTACGGTTTACTATGTGCGATGATATGAATATTGATGAATGTATAATTAAACTTATTAAAATGTTGTTGTTTTTTTAAATATCTTGACACAATGAATGCATTCATCACTCAGTTGGGTATTTACATGAGAGAATACAGGATTTAAATCCAGCGGTCCAAATGACCGCTTACGGCCGTATGTTGAATTCCGGCTCCTCTGAAGTCCAACTGACACTTTGGTCCAATCAGAAACACATCATTTGACCGGATCTAACTCTAGGGTTGTGGAAAGCGCATTGTTATACCCTAACCAAGATATCGATCATTAAGATTAATTGGATCAAATCTGACTGAAATGAACCCGCCACAGTGGTAAACTGATTCAGTTCACCCCCCAGCACACAAACTCACCCGCATTTGGCGGTGGCGGGCTATAGCCCCGGATGCCAAGGTCTAACGACGCGCCTGCTTACAGCCATCGCTCCGAGCCGCGTGTACATCGTTAGGAGGTATCTGGACTGCAACACATTCGGAGCCCTTAATTCAACTCAGTTTAAATTTAACCTGTTCCTCCTTGCGTGACTTAAGGAATGTAGACAATAGGGGGCGCACAGCTCCATGGGACCTTGGAGGCAGCATTCAGCTGTGTGTGGGTCAGAGGTAAGCAGGAGACAGGGCCACTCGTAAAACGGAGCCTGACTCCTATGTCAGATGGAGAAAGATATCTAAACGTGTACATCTCCAGAAAGGGATAGAATGATCATTTAGGTAATTTTGGAGTACAAGACCCAAGGAGGGACAGTAACAGATTTAGCCTTTTATGGGAGATGAGCAGACCACCTCGTTTTCATTTTGATTGGATAGATGGACCCTAAACCCACCACAGTGACCAATTAGGAGTAGGCAGGTACCTCCCAAGGGACTTTAAGAAGGCTCTTACGAGTAGAGACAGGGGGTGGCACTTGGTAAACCTCCTAAGAGCAAAGGCTGAGGTTTTGATGGAGCAGAGGGCAAAGCATTTTGGCATTGTTTTGTCCACAGATTTGATAGTATCAGAAATGTTGATGTAGAAACAAGATTTCTGTCACAAGTTAGGACCTGCAATCACTTTTTGGCAGGTGAAATACTTTATATATGTTTATATGTAACAGAGTTTGAAATAACCTGTTGTGAATTTCTACAAAATAGACATGCTCGTCTTATAAACATGTATTTTATAGTTTCGGAGCCACCTGGTGGGTTAATAGCCAACTACACAGTCAGATTCCTAATTATGTGCCGTGCAGTACGTGCCTCTGTAGAGGAAAATACTCCTGAGCTGGAGGTGGGTACATGTGCGCGATGCGGCAATCAATGTTTCTGTGTTTAATGTTCTAATGGTTTTTGAAACCACGAGTAGCATATTTTTTTCACTGTAAGGATTACTAGCATGTATACTGAAAGTAACAGATGTTTCTGTGCCAAAATAGTAACTTTGTCAACGAGTAGTTTGTATGTGGCAATAACGCTAATTAGCTAGCCATGTACTTGCTAGCTTGCAACATTTCGTTGATATTACCCCGGATAGTAATTTTTCTACTTTTCATTACACAGATCTGAATGTTTGCAGTTGCATAACATTGTGGATAACGACTGCGTGTTGCTGATTTTTGTACCAGGTAGGCTTTGTTAAATGTGATTTTTATATTATCTTGATGTTAGGTTTCTGTACTAGGTAGACTTTGTCAACAAAAACTTGCTGCATTATTTAGAGCAACAGAAAAAAAAGACAATTCTGTTAATTGTCTATGGACAAAATGTGTATTTAAAATGTTTTTGAGGTCTTTATTGTAAATATGAAAGCCAAAAGCTCTCATTGTTTAGGTGCTCACTCAGTAAGAGTCAGATGACAGTCGTACATATTATTACCACTATACGATCACACGTTTGGTTATACTGAAGAGTATGGAAAAAGACTGTAATAATACTGAATTGTATGAGTCTTTTGTAGAGTAGAGGAAAATACTCCCGAGCTGGAGATCTGAATGTTTGCAGTTGCATAACATTGTGGATAACGACTGTGTGGTGCTGATTTTTGTACCAGTAAAAGGGAACCAGACTGAGAGCAAATCCTGTGTGGCCGTGCTGTCCTTCCTGCACCACGCAAAGACACAACCCGTTCCATATATGATATATCAAAATGACCCTTTTTCCCTCTTTGTGGTTATATTTGACAGATTAAAGCCCAGTATCTAAGTTTTACATGTTGAATTACCTTCTCCCTGTATATACTAGCTTACTGCCGGCTTGCATCATGTATCCACTTTGTTACACTCATGCCTGAAACCTTGAATATTTCCATAACAAAAACAGCCTCAGAACAAAGCAGTATTCAAATATTTTAATTATATATTTGATTACTGGCATGCAAGGCAGTGAAAGGTTCTCATCCTCTCCGTGTCTGGCTGCTTGGCACAGCTTCTGTGGTACCACCGCGGGCATAGGTCGCAGCCAATCTGAATGGACAAAAGAAGAACCAAAATATTACGGTGAAATAGTTGAACAATAGTAATTGTTTCAAATTATTCTGTTTGCAAAGCAGGTCATCGTCTGTTTCAAGTCTTGTTTTGTGTGGATATGTACTGTGGAATATAACAAATAATGTTCAGTTGCCTTTGGATGTTTAAGTTGAACATGTAAAACATCAGCAGTTACCCAGTGAGTGTCACCATCCTGCATCCCACACAGATGACAGAGCTCAGTCAAATCATCTGCAAAAACAAGTAGATGATAAGTAACTCTTTATATCATAAGCAAGGTTTGTGCGACTTGATAACACTATCATGATAATGTGTTAATTTGATCATTTTGACAAAAACACCTGTCCAACCAGTCTAAAATGATATGTATAACATTTTTAAGAGACACCTGTATTTTCTAGGAGACGAACTGCTATCTCCTCTCGAATCACATTAATCCCGGGAGGTGATGCATCAAATTCCACTTGACAATCCCTCAAAATGCAGGCAGCAAACTGTGAATAAAAGGTTCATGGATGATTTATAATGGGGAGGAACAGTTATCTTATGAAAAGTGCCTGACACATATTGGACCACCCATTGCAGAAAATAAACTAACATTTAGTCTTTATTGGTGTGATTTAAACTATTCAAAGTAACCCAAGGCATGTAAAAGGAGAACGCCTGGGCATTCTTATTAACGTCTATATGTTTCTTTCTTTCTCAATGTATATTTCGTCATAATGACAATATTCTAATTCACTCTTAGCTTTACCTGAGGATGGACAAGAACAATGTGTCACGGTTCTGTGTCTGGTTGTGCCTTATGTTCATCTTCTGTGTTTTTTCCCTTCCACCTTGTGGATGTTTGTCTCCCTCTGTCTGCCAGCGTTATATCTCCTCTGTGCTTCCCCCCTCGTTATCTCACCTACCCTCTTCTCTCCTCTCTCTCCTCACCTGCTCCTTATCCCCTCATCAGTGTCGGTGCATTTAAGTCTTTGTTCTCTACTCACTCCTTGTCAGTTGGTTGTGTGTGATTCCCCATGACCTCCTGTGTCTTTCTGATGGTATGTGTTTGGATTTTGATTTCTTACTTTGTTCTTTTGGATTTGGACTTTGTTGAATTGTTGTTTTTTTTTGTCCCCACACTTTTTAGCATTGTTGTTTTGTTACTTTGTTGTTGTTTTCTTTAGTTTTTTTTGTCTTTTTACTCATTTTTCTATTTTTTATGAACATTTTATTTATACAGGTAAAACCTCATTGAGACCCAGGATCTGTTCCAGGTAGGCAGCAGCAAAACACAAAGTTACAGACTAACTGAACATACAGGAGACACAACACAGAACAAACATGACAGTAGTATAGTGCAAAGTGCAAAGAAGAATAGGACTGGTTATGTACATGTGCAGACCCCCACACACTGACAACGCTTTCTTGCCAAGTTCAGTACGGACCGACGGGACCGCAAACGTGTTTTAAGTTTGTTCTGTCTTTTTTGTATCACCCAGCTTTGGCGTTATTAAAGCTTGCTTTTTGTTCACTCTTATCTTGCCTCCTGTATGTCTGCATTTGCGTCCACCCCTTTTTTGTTTTCTCTAGTCGTAACACAATGGACTCGTTCTGTGTAAAGGCTCAATCGCCTTTTTGTTTTAATATCATTGTGTCCATGATTGTGTGTAACATCAAACATTTAAAAGTTCAGACTTGCTTTTAACCCAGTTTGATCAATGTTGGAGTTAAATGTGGTTGACGTTGGCATATTTCATGTTGCAGGTTTCAGATCAAGTCAAAATGTTTCTAGATGGTCTCTTTAATCTTAAAAGCCAGTTTGGGGGTTTAACATGTTCAATTTGTTTGTCTTGCTGCTGGAGATTCAAAATGTCTTTCAGTCAAATCCTCACATTGTGCCTTTAATCATGCTGTGATACAGACCTTCAGTACAAAGACCCCACATGCAGTCTCATCCTGTTCAATGGGGTGAGGCAGTGTCTCACACGCCCATCGACCTGGATTTAGCCCCTTGTGTCTGATGAACGACCTAAAAGACATAAAGATGCTCCAATTAAAACTATAAACATAAATTACATGGAACATGCAAACGTAACAAGTTGCTTCCAATATTCATCAAAAGTCCACTTTATAATACAGCACTTGATCAATGGAAATTCATAGTTTTTTTTTTTTTTTTTTTTTTGGTACCACTCATATGCACATGTTACTTGTGGTACATACAAGAGTGGAATACTACAAGTGGGGGAAGAAAACATGACGATGGAGAGGAGGGGATTAACATTAAAAACTGTAAATACTGAATACATTTATGGTTCAATGGGAAACCTTTAATGTTTATAATGTAGTTTACAATTGCGATATGAAACCAAATCTGTTGGATACAGTGAAGTAACACTTTGGGACTTTAGATCTATCCATTTTTCGAATTTAGCCGAAAGAGTCGATGACGTGGGTACTCATCAGGTCAGCAGTGGATAATCGGGAGGACCGGGACAATTCCCGGTGGGACGGTCTCACTTTTGGGCCGCAAGGGCCGGTGGTCAATTGTTCAGTTGTATTTATTTTGGGCCGGCGGTCAGTCATGGCACTGAGTCGGTATTACGCGTGTGCTGTCACCGCTGTCCCTGGGCCGTGTTTGTTTTCTGTGCAGACGCAGTGACATGTCCGTGCACACCGCACTCTGTCAGTGCTGTTTGTAGCCTGGCTCCAGCCCCAGACTTGCAGGGGTGTTTACAATGGGGAAAATAAAAAGAGCAAAGGTGGCACAGAAAAAGCAAGAATTAAAAAAGAAAAGCACTGGAGACAAATGCAGCCAAATCTGCAGCTTTTTCGATAAAATGAGCTTACGGTCTGAAATGACCAATGAAGATGATGAACAAACTGCAACTTTACACCGTTCATGTTAATTCATCGGCCTATCAAGTCAATGAGTTGCATGGCGTTGTAACATATAGCCCTCCTAGCCTGCCGTTACTTTATGATGTGACATAAAGTAACGGCAGGCTGTGATGTGATATGATGTGACGGCACATAACTGGAAACTGCAGCACCAAGCATCAGCCATGAGCCCAGCACAGGTCCAGAGTGGGCAGGTAGGATTGCTCATTGAGTGAATATTATGAGAATGAATATCATGAGGAGTATGAAGTAGACCTGCTCTATATGATAAATGCCCTGAGATAATTGTTGATGATAGAGGATTCAGCACTACATGATACTATGATTCAGATCACTTTTAAAATGGGATTTAGTGTCAGGGGCTGAGGTGAGGAAGGGATCGCTGCTGTCATGGAAGCAACAGGTTAACAAGCTTTCTATGCCCAAATGATAGTAGTGGCCCGATACGCCATAATTATTTGATGGGTTCTGCTAAATATCAATATGACTAACGTAACTTTCCCCGTACATTACCCTGAAGGTGCCCAGTATTTATAGTTATAGTTTTATTTATACTTTCCTCTAAAGCTCAGACTGTTTTCATTTGAAAATATGCTGATAGACTCATTTACCTCGTCACGTCCTTACAGTGCTGCATCTTCTCCTCATGTTCCCCCAGTGGATCCAAGAACAGGGTCCTCCTCTCTCCAGGCTTCATCACCTACATATTTTAGAGGTGAAATTAACATCATGCTGCACTAGCAGCTGTGTAGTTTTCCAGCAGCACTGTGCAGACTGCATGTGCTGCTTAGAAGATGACCATCAAGTTGAAGAAACTATTACCACGAGCATCCAGTGATGGCCTTCGTTGTAGACCCCCACAATGTACTTGAAATGCTCCGGGTCGATCTGTATAATGATGATAATAATAATAATAATGATGAAACAAAAACAAAATAATATGTTGTGGATTACTTATTAGGACAACTAAATGAGATAATGTTGTTAAATACCTTTGTTTTAGTTGGCCTTTTGTGTTGCCACACAGTCCTCATCCTCCCCGAGTCCAGTCCATAGGCCTTCTCTGGACCCTCCTTATTAAACGCTGTTACCAGGAGGGCCAAGTATGCGTTCATTACCTGTCATTAAAACACCAGGTTAAAACACACTTGGTAATGTCAAAAATCAAGGTAAGATTTCATTGAAAACAGTCAGTAGGAAAACCATTTTTAAAAATGTAGGAAATTGACACCTCACCTCATCTGTAAGTGGTCTCTTTGGTGCTGTCGAAAAAATGTCTTTAAAAAAGATTTTAATGGGCCCAATCCTCGCTCCGAGGACACACCTTCTCTTTCCCTCCCATGCATCTTTCACAGCTATAAAAGGAGTGTAAAAATTAGATTTTTACCAGTACTGTGCAAAATCTTTCAATATTATAATCAATTCTTTTTACAAATTATGAAACATACTCTTGATGATCTGAGAGCCCACTGTAGGCGAGTCCCAGCGACCTGTGGATGGTCCAGCACAGGAGGTGGTGGAGGTGGCGGAAGGCCCAGAGGAGATGGTGGAGGTGGAAGTCCCAGAGGAGGAGGAGGTGGTGGGGGTGGAAGGCCCAGAGGTGGAGGTGGCAGGTGGCCCAGAGGAGATGGTGGAGGTGGAAGTCCCAGAGGAGGAGGTGGAGGTGGTGGGTGGCCCAGAGGAGGAGGTGGTGGGGGTGGAAGGCCCAGAGGTGGAGGTGGTGGGTGGCCCAGTAGAGGAGACGGTGGAGGTGGAAGTCCCAGAGGAGGAGGTGGAGGTGGGGGTGGAAGGCCCAGAGGAGGAGGTGGAGGTGGTGGGTGGCTCGGAGGTGGAGGTGGAGGTGGCGAGTGGCTCGGAGGTGGAGGTGGAGGCCCTACATGCCACACACTGTCTCACCTGTCAGGAAAAAAATTAATTAATAGTAACATCATTTTAACCGGCTGTGTCATTCTGAATGCTGTAAAACAGATGTTCTTTTGATATTTTCAGTGAAATTAGTTCAACATGGTCAAGTTTCCATCTTTGCATCATGTAGCAGCTAAACAGAAACACTTCTGATTGTATTTTTTGCACCCGGACACACAAAGGAACTTCCAGTTGGTAGGAGTTGAAAATAAATTCCTTTACTGGTCTTTCACCTTCTGGAGCTACAGAGATATCCAGGTGGTGCAGCAGCACAGCGTGGCTACATAGTGCAGCCTCAACAACATACAGGCTCACCTGAGTCTCTCACTCTGGATCTCTGCTGCACAAAGCGCCTGAGTGAGCATCACTCGCCACATATTTACCTACCAAACATGACTGTTGCTACTGCACCCGAACCACACATTGTATTATCAGAAGAACGGCAATATCTTTGTGAGACCAGCAGTGTGTATGGAAAGTGTAGCAGCATACTGACCCACAAATTGATGTCCTTAGACATTCCGGGCCAGTAAAACCTGAGAGACATTGCCTCTCTAGTGGCTTTCTGGCCGCGGTGCCCACTGCTCAAGTGAGCCTCCTCAAAGGCCTCTTTTGCCGTGTTGTCCCCACAGAGGACCTTCACTCGCATTGAGCGAGTTGTACCTGGGTACTTTGTGTAGTACAACAAGTCACCTGTAATAAGTGAAAGGAATACGTGAGTTGTTAAAAGCTCAGAATCAGTTGCACTGTGCCATGATCAACAGGATACAATTTGTACATGTATTCATTTATCAACTTTATTCTAATACAAATTGTATAACACGCTTTGAAATGTTAGATTAATCACAGCACTTAAAGACAGCTGAGCTTGCAATGATCGTTGTTAATGAGTTTATCTCGAGTTAATGACTTCGTTTAGAGAAAGCAAAAGTTTGTTTCCTCATGTTGGGTCTCTGCTGATCCTCGATGTCGTCATGATGTGTGACGCCACGCGGTCTGGTCCACTGCAGCATAATGTTTGGGATTCTATCTTTGTGAATAAGGAATGTTCTTTGCTCTTATTTCACCGTTGTTGTACATCGATGTGTGCTGGCTTAATGAAAGTATAGTTTAAGTCTTTAGTCAAATAAAACAGAGTATTTAATACCAGCATACATCTATTAAGCTCACCTCGCACATCAAAGCTCTTACACTTGCGACCGAAGTTCGACCGCTGAGTTGCCGACATATCGGCAGGATAAATGCCGTTTTTGATTAAATTCAATATATTCTCATACAGAATGGCTTCCATGTTCTTATTTGTTTTTTCACCGTGCGCGCGCACAATCGGATGCAGTTAAGATATAGACCATGCAGCATGACGTAGCATGACGTTGGTGATGTTGAAAAAAATAAAGTAGTTGTATGTGTGTCAGTATCAGTGATTCTTGAGGCTGGGACGAAACATGTCCGTGACATAAATGACAGTTTTTAGCTTAAAATGTGCATGATGTATTTTAAAAAGCCCAACTTAAATAATAAACAGGACATGGGTAGCACCACAAAGTGTGTTCTCATGTTGTCTAACACTTTGTTTTTATTCCAAATGATATGATATGATATGATATGTGACCAGTGACTACAAAAACCCATGTCCGGAAGCAGGTCTCATCAAAATGCTTTAAAGAGTCCAAAAACTTCTATAAAATTGAACTTTATCAATATTATGTGTAAATCAAGTCGAATTTATTTCAGAAACATTACAAAAATAATTATTTTGAAATGTTTTCAATGTACTACTCTGGTCAATTGAAAATGTGTCCCTTTTCGTTGACACATCAGACTTTTTAAATTGGGGGAAAATCAGGAATGATGTAGGGCAGCTATAACTTAAAGGACCCCTTTCCTTCCTCTTTGGTCTTCCTGGTGACAGGAGAACATTTTAACTCCGGTAAGTTTTTAATGATACTGTGTATTTGATATCTATTTACTAATATGCACGCATGTCACAACCATAGCATATCATGTCCAATGTGCATGTGTATTTTTAATGCTTAAAAATGTCACTGTAAAATCTGAGTGTAGCCCTGTCTAAGTGTAAATAAGTTAAATAGATAAATGATAAATACGTTCTTTCTACAAAGAAGTTTATTCTATTATAATTCTTATACCAGGAACTATTATTTGAAATGCATACGAGTTCAGTTTAAAAAATATAAAAGCGAATAAGTCAAAACAGTATTTAAAATGTGTTTATGATATTATAAGCTCAGGCAACTGGTGTTTTATCTGTCACTCATCTCTGTGTAGCCTCGTCGTCTGCAACATTGTCATGAGCTGTCGTTCAGTCGGGAGAACAAGGGGGAGGGACTTAGAAGAAGCAGGTTAGTTCCAGGTAGAGACACGAGCAAGAAGGAGCAGCGGAGGAAGAAAAAAACGAGTATTAAATGCAACACTCGAGTACTGTCCTCCTATCGGGATAAATGCAGAGTTTGTCAGCGGTATAGGGAAATACAGCGGTTTCAGAGGGTACATGTTTATTTGTGTTGTGGTAATCACGGACCGTGTTAGCGCTAATGTTACAATGTGATGCTACTCAACAAAGTGGTCAGAAGGGCCGTCTCCGTCTGGGACTGTCTTCTGGACTCCTTTGAGGAGGTGATGAGAGGAGGATGTTAGCCAAGCTGACATCAGTCATGGACAACCCCTCTCAGGCATACATGAGAGTGTTGGGGCTTTAAGCGGCTCCTTCAGCAACAGACTGCTTCACCCACGGTGTAAAAAGGAACGCTGCCGCAGGTCGTTCATTCCAACAGCTGTCAGACTGTTCAACACCAATAACTCTTCATGTAGCACCATAAGCACCTTCTTATCTGGCACTGCTGAGACTTCTACCTCCACCATCTGTGCAATTATCCTGTGCAATAATACTACTTTATTTGTTTGTACATATACATTTTCCTATTGTTTATGTTCATACACTGAGTCTGTTTTTTTCTAAACACTAAACGCTATTCATTTATGCACCCAACCTCAACAAAGCAATGCTCTGACATTTGATTTAAGTGTATATAATGCACAGTTTTGCCTCCTGTATACATAATGCACACAACGTGTTGTCCTTTCAAGATTTTATTTGTTCTCTCTTATTCAAATCTTTTTTTAGTATCTTTAAGTATTCCAAGTCCCGCACTTATTGTATGTCTGTATGTCTGTCTACCTGCTATTGTGACAAGTAAATTTCCCCGATGTGGGATTAAAAAAAATAAAATAAAGTCTAAATTATACCTGGCGGGTCGAGCGCAGGCATCGGCAGCAGACGGTACCCTGACCAAGAAGCAACCTCACTCCAAGTGGGATGGTTAGTATGTAAAATAACTATTGTAGCCTAGTTATCTTTGTAGGGATTTTTAATACCCAAAAGCTTGCAGCTAATTATTTATTATTTATTTATTTTTTTGGATAAGTCTCGATTATTTTGCAGCATCTGTTTCTACTTTGGTTTTACCTTCATATTCTCAGAGCAAATTAAAAACCCAGGAAACATGCATTTGACAACATATTATTTAGATAACACGACTGGATTTTTAACATGTCAACTGAAGTAATTAATACCAATTATTACAGTTTTATGCAGTGTTTTATTCAATTGATATTATTACTATTTACTCACTTAATATCCTACAGGTGAATTATTACTGATATCGTTGCTGTCAGACAGAAAACTCTTATTTGCAAATTTAACTTATTTTTTCAGAACCGATTTTACTGGCCACCCTTCACGTCATACACATTATTAACCAATGAATGTATTAAAGAGCCTGTCTCCAGCCGGCCTCTTGTCTGATGACACATGGGGCAGCACAACCACACTTGTTGTCATTCGAGATCTGTTGCATTTTTAACAACTATCAACTTTAATGAATCACTTTTTGGTTGCACACTACTGGATGAGTATGTCTAAAAATGCAAAGCCATTTCAGTTTAATTTGCTTGCAGGTTTGTAGGCTTTTTTTTTTTTTTGAATAACTCAAAATGATCACTGTATTTCCAGCTACAAAAGGGCAAATCTCTCTCCTCCCTCCATTGTTGTTTGTGTCGCTGCATGAGTGAGTTCTCCTCACGCCGAAAACGTGACTTTTCGCACACAAAAATATATTTTCTTACTGAGGAAAATGACAAAAATAAAAGTAACACACAGTGACTAGAATAAGTAACTTTAATCTGATTACCGGTTGGATATATATATCTATATATCTATATATATATATATATATATATATCTATATATATCTATATAAATATCTATATCTATATCTATATATATCTATATATATCTATATCTATATCTATATATATATCTATATATATCTATATCTATATCTATATATATATCTATATATATCTATATCTATGCAGCATCATGTCCTCCTTCATCCTCCCTCCTTCTCTTCCTCCTCCTCCCTGGCTGGCTCTCCTCCTCCTCATCGTCTGATCTAAATCTGTTAATCTTGGTACATTTATGAGGTAAAAATAGTATATAACATCTCCACAGTCACAATAAGATAGACGATATAAGTCAACCTCTGAACGGCTAACGTTTGAAAGTGGAGGCTTTTAAGGCTTTTTGGGATATGTGAGACATCGAAGGGTAGTAGTGGTGCACACTCCAAAACAGGTAAAAGCAGGGCGCATTTGTGGGGTGCATTTGGAGAACATATATATATATATATATATATATATATCTATATATATATATAGATATATATATATATAGATATATATATATTAGATATGATATCTCTCTCATATCTATATAATCTATATCTATATCTCTCCTGCTATCTCTCTCTTCTCTAGCTCTTTGCTCTCGCTATCTCTCGCTCTATCTCCTTCTTCTCCTCTTTCTCTTCTCTTGTCTCTCTATCTCTCTCTCTCTCTCTCGCTCTCTCTCTCTCTCTCTCTCTCTCTCTCTCTCTCTCTCTCTCTCTCTCTCTCTCTCGCTCTCTCTCTCTCTCGCTCTCTCTCTCTCTCTCTCTCTCTCCCTCTCGCTCTCTCTCTCTCTCTCTCTCTCCTCTCTCTCTCTCTCTCTCTCTCTCTCTGTCTCGCTCTCTCTGTCCCCGTCCCCTGTTTTGTTAATGTCCAAATGTTCGCCCTTCTCTAACCATTCCATCCCTTGTCTTCCCTGAAAAGTAGCACTTGATGCCGTTTGGTGTTATAAATTGGTCTTAAATTGTTAATACTAAATAGAAAAAGTGTAACAATAGAACAACATTTGATTTCATAAATGATGTAAAATGAACAATTATAAACAAGTAATTCAAAAAGAACTCATAAATGAAGTAAATAACAACAGAATGAATGTAAGGATTGTCCTCTGGAGCAGAGAAGAGCCTCTCCATCCTCTCTGCAGCATCATGTCCTCCTTCATCCTCCCTCCTTCTCTTCCTCCTCCTCCCTGGCTGGCTCTCCTCCTCCTCATCGTCCGATCTAAATCTGTTAATCTTGGTACATTTATGAGGTAAAAATAGTATATAACATCTCCACAGTCACAATAAGATAGACGATATAAGTCAACCTCTGAACGGCTAACGTTTGAAAGTGGAGGCTTTTAAGGCTTTTTGGGATATGTGAGACATCGAAGGGTAGTAGTGGTGCACACTCCAAAAACAGGTAAAAGCAGGGCGCATTTGTGGGGTGCATTTGGAGAACACTTTGGCACCCTTCGCGCGGCGCTGTGACCTAATTGCACTTCAAATGCGCACTCTGAAGTGTGCAGACCCTGAATTGGGACACAGCATAGAGTACAACCGCACTGGGACTTCTTACAGACATATCGCTCCGCTGCGCAGGCGTTCTAATTACCGTTAATTAACGTTACATCAGTTGCCAACTTGTTTTGGATTGTGGCAAACTTTGCACCGCAAAGATGAACATATTTCCACAAATTTCATTCGATCTAAATTGCGAATGGTCAGTCTGAGGAGGACGGAGAGAGGCCAGGATACATCAGCGCAAAACAGGTGTGTTGATATGACATCAGCCGACCTCGACGAATTATAGAAGCAAAAATGAACCCAACACTACAAAGCAGATAACCTGGGCTCTGAACATCCTTCAGACTGGATCTGAAAAATATCCAGGTCAACTTTGTCAGAGCGAGTTGAACACAGTGCTGAAGCAGTTTTATGGATCGATCCGGACTAAAGGAGAGCTGTACAGCATCAGCAGCTACCCGGGACTTCGGGCTGGACTAAATCGTTACATCAACGAACCCCCGGTGAGCCGTTCATGGAACTTGATGCAGGACCAGGAGTTTGTGCAGGCTAACTTCTTTATTTTTTCATTTTTTTATTTATGTGGGTTTTTTTGCTCTTTCTCCCTTTTTTTTGTACTTTATTCAACGCTTATTTCCGTATACAAAAGTCATAGAAATAACACGACAGTAGTAATTGAAAAACAAATCAATGATACAGAAAATAAATGCCAAAAAAGACAGAAAAACAACAACAACAACAAAAAACAAACAAACAAACAAAAAAAAGATGCCAGGGGTCATGAATGAAGAAAAATTAAACTGAATTAAAGATATTGAAGTGGGAGCACAGTCTTACAGTTTTGATAGCTTTCTTGTTCTTAGCAGAGGATACTGACTTTAAATACAACTCAAATTCTTTCATAAAGACACAGAAAAGAGGTTTCACTTTGGCAAATATACATTTGTGGATATAAAACTTTGCAAGAATTACGATGAGATTAATTAAATAAAATTCTTTTTCAACTGGAATGTCACTCATTATGAAACCAAAAAGCACATTCTGCAAGAGGAGCTTAAAGTCACAGAAAATATTGTCTAAAATAAATCTACAGATATCTTGCCACAGTTTACGGGGTTTGTGCCAGCTAACAATGTCTTCTTAGGAAGGTCAGTGACGTATTTCACCATGACGTTCAACGAAGAAACAAAAAGACCCACTGGGAAGAGATAGAGAACACTCGCTCTGAGGAGCGATGAAGTTAAATATGACAAGGTACATTTGACAGTATTAACTAAATAGTACCGCAATTGAAATATCTTAGGTATATTTTATACAACTCATAAAAGGCAGTATTTTACTTGCCTGTCAACTCTAGATCCAGCCCCCCCCCTACATATATATATATATATATATATATATATATATATATATATATATATATATATATATATATATATATATATATATATATATATATATATATATATAATGTATGAAAACATGATCACCGTCGTTGTTGATTTTCCTCAAATATTAATGGAATTGTTTTTGTTTGTTTTTGTTTTTTTTTTCCTCACCACTCAGTTACTGATAATTTCATACTTACCAACAAGGGGGAGAGGACAGATAGATCCATGCTTTTGACACCTATGAGTGATTTGAAGATGATATCATTGAATGTTAATGGACTGAACAATGCAGTAAAAAGTAAGAAGATCTTACTCCAGATGGAGAGAGATGAATCAGATGTAATATTTCTGCAGGAAACACATCTGAGGAGACAGGAGCATGAAAAGTTAAAGAAAGAATTCAATAGCCAGGTATATTATAGCACATATACTTCTGCCAGTAGAGGAGTGGCGACAATAATTAAGTCCAAAATAGGTTTCGAGAAAGAACGTTGCATTAAAGACAAAGAGGGGAGATTTGTGTTAGCAGTTGGAAAAATAGACAGTATGGAAATATCATTTCTTAATGTTTAATACCCACCAGACATAGGACCGGACTTCATGCTAGAATTAATAGAGTTGATGACTACAAAATGTAAGGGGACCGTTATAATGGGGGGGATTTAAATCTGGTATTAAGCCCAAAATTAGATGCGTCTAATACAAACACACATAGGGCAGAGAACAAGGCAAGTATCCTCAGGAAAACATGTACAGAGATGGGTCTAGTTGACGTATGGAGAACACTCCATCTGTACAGGAAAGAGACTTTTAATCTACAACAGATTAGATTACTTTTTTATGTTAAAAAAAGATGTATCATTGGTTCAAAATAGTACATTAGCTCGATAGATATAGCGGACCATGCTGCAATTTCACTTACAGTTAAACTAAAAAATACAAAAAGAACATCAATTTGGAGATTAAACAACTCCCTCCTGCAAGACAAACATTTTTTAGAAAAATGCAAAATATAATAACTGAATACATGAAAATAAATGACAATGAAGAATTAGACCCAATTATACTATGGGAAGGAGCGAAAGCAGTTATAAGGGGTCATATTATTGCATATGCATCGGCAAAGAAAAGGACTAGAGAAGCACAGCAAAAACGGCTGAAGAAATTAATCAACAAATAAAAGGGCTGAAAGGGGAAAATCCCTAGGTGATGATGGATTCACTAATGAATTTTATAAAACAAAATTAAAATGCAAATAGCTCCATTACTTCAGAAAGCATATAATTATGCGCTAGAAACAGGAAAATGGGCTCAAACATGGCAATCTTCAATTTTAACATTAATTCTAAAAGAGGGAAAGTACACTACAAAATGCTCATCATGTCAGCCTATATCATTGTTAAACACAGACTATGAAATAATATCAGCAATATTAGCAAACAGATTAAAGACCATAATTACTGATGTTATTTAGGCAGATCAATGTGGATTCATTCCTGGGAGGTATTTGGCAGACAATATTAGGAGAACAATACATTTAATCGATTATGCTCAAAAGGAAAATATCGATGTGGTATTGTTAACATTAGATGCTCAAAAGGCCTTTGATTTGGTGAGTTGGCCCTTTATGTTTGAGATGTCAGACAGTTTTGGGGTAGATAACAATTTCTGTTCATGGATACAAGCCATATATATGGACCCAACCTCAAGAATCAAAACTAATGGCACCTTGTTGAGAAGAATTCGAATACAGAGAGGTACTAGGCAGGGAGACCCTCTCTCTCCCCTTATCTTTGCTATGTATATTGAAATATTAGCAGCCGCAGTGAGACAGAACACTGAGATAAAAGGAATACAGATATACATATTGGAAAAGAAACTCACAAACTGGCACTTTATGCCGATGATATAATTGTATACCTGACAACCCCAGAGGAATCAATACATGAATTAATGAAAACAATTGCTGAATATGGTAAAGTCTCTGGGTACACACTAAATAGGAGTAAATGTGAATCCTTACTAATAGGGAGACAACCCAGCCAGGCATTGAAAGATTGTTATAGCTTTAAATGGGAGAATAAGAAGGTAAAATACCTAGAGATCAATATTACTGAGCACTTAGGGACTGTATGAGAACAACCACTGTGCGTTGATAACTTAGATAGGGCAAGATTTGAGTAGATGGGAATTAATGCCACATAGCCTCCTTAACAGAGTAGAAACTATTAAAGTGATGGTTCTTCTGCAATTTCTATTTCTATTTCAAACATTGCCTATTGTAGTACCAGAGAAATACTTTAGAAACTGTAACAGAATTATTTCACATTTTATCTGGAACAACAAAAAGCAGAGAATTCAGTTTAAAATTGTATGTAAACCAAAAGAGGAAGGTGGGTTAGGGGTCCCAAATATACATTTATTTCCTGGCTACACAACTCCTCGCAATAATGAAATGGATAGAAAGGGAAACAGAAACCAAATGGATTAATACAGAGAAAGAATTGGCAAGAATATCCATTGGGACATTGCCCTTCATCGGAAGAACGCAATGAAAAAAAAACTATACAGGGCAGAATTACTGCACTGACAATACAATGGCCAATTTGAAATGCGTTTGTAAAATTTTAAAAATGGATAATGAATGTGTATTAGTTAGAGAAATGGCAGAGGACCCAGACTTCATTCCTAATAAAACAGATAAAATCCTGGAAGGTTGGGCTAAAAACGGACTGACAAAATATTCACAATTAATTACAAATCACACATTAAACTTTTATGATATTGTATCCAACAAACACAGATTAGAATCAAAACACTTCTTTAGGTACCTGCAGGTCAGAAGCTACACAAGTAGACTTTTAGAAGAGGGGACATCGGAGCATGAATTGATCAAATACATGACGCAAAAAAGAAATAAGAACAAAGGAAATCGGACAAAAATGTATAAGATCTTGCAGAAGTATAATGAGGTAGAGAGTAACATAAAAGAGAAGTGGGAAAAAGATGTCAAAATCAACATAACAGAAGAGTGGAGAAAAACATTAGGTGTAAACTTCAGAATCTCACAATCAAAATACTGGAGGGAGTTTTCATGGAAAGTGAGTATGAGATTCTTTAGCACACCTGAGATACTCAAGAAATGTTTCCCTGGATTAGATAATGGATGTTGGCGAAGATGCGGAGAACAGTAGGCAAGATATACATATGCTTTTTAATGCCCTGTATTAACAACATATTGGGAAGGAGTTGAGGAAATCCTAAAGTATATTTTTGAGCTTAAAGAGCCTTTGCAGGTACAACATTGGTTAGGCATTCATTTAACTACCAGTTTGTTTAGTATATTTGTTTGTCTGTTTACTTTATGGCATGTTAGTTACTTTGTGAATATATATACCTGAAAAAAAAAATGCAAGGTACAATAATGCAAAGAAATAGAAATGATTGATTATGTTTGTGAAGGTAAGAAGCCTTGCAATAAAGTATTGAAAAAAAAAAAACATTAATGGAATTTCAATTTTCTCCATTTCTTCGCACACAAAAAAGACAAACGATGCCACTCAGTCAAGTCTCGTCACGTCTACGGGAAGAGAGAGTGTCCGTCTTCATGGCAGCGTTTGTATCTCCGCCCCTGCAGACGCAGCAGATCTCGCTGCTGCAGGAGGTCAGCTGGAGTTCAACTTGAACGCGCCTATTCATTGGACCCGGGGAGATGGTAGTATAGATTATTACTGGCATGTGAGGCAGATGAAAGTCTGTGTTCTGCTTGTCTTGGCGCAGCTGCTGTGAAAATAATTATGGTGAAATGGTTATCCAACAGTAATGGTTGTAAACTGTGTTTTTTACAAAGCAGGTCGCCTGGTTCTAGTCTTTTATGTAGTGTGAAATATATAAAAAATGTTGAGTTGCTTTTTGATCATCATTTTCAAGCTGAACATGAGACGTTAAGTAGTCAAGTTAAACCTGCTGACAATCGTATATTTATTTATTCCAACATGTACAATCCTTTTTCTTTGCGCTTCTGACCTCTGAACATTTCAGACTTTCACCAAACTAAATGTGTCGGCTGATCACTTTACAGTTTTGGTAACAAATCGCAACTGTGAAATACATAATACAGTATAATTATTTGATGGTTCTGCTCAATATCAATACGACTAAAATAACTTTCCTTTCCCAGTACAGTACCCTGAAGGTGTCCAGTATTTACAGTTTTATGAATCCTTTATTAGTACTTTCCTTTAAAGCACAGACTGTGTTCATTTTATAACTATGCTGATAGAATAATTGACCTTGTGACGTCCTTGCAGTGTCGTATCTTCCCTTTTCCTCCTCTCTCCTGCTGTTACAGCCTCAGTGCTGTGGGCCTGTTTGTCCCCTCCTCCTCCTCCTCCTCCTCCTCACCAGTGTGTTGGGTGCCACACCTGAGTCTACTGTCCACTGAGGCAGAGAGTGTTGCTGATGGCAGTGGTCTGTGCTCCGTGATGTGCAGGAGCCAGAGAGTCTGAGCTACTGCCTGCAGTTTCTCTTGTGACAAGAGCCATCTTAGCATAAATAAACACTACATTAAGGTCTGATGGTAGCTGTGAGGAGATAAGAGTCTGAAGGAGAAACGGTACTTTATATGAAGTTTATCTGCCTGAGAACAGAATTAACTGTATTTTAAAAATTTCTAAAATGTCTCAGAGATCAAATCCGAGCATAAAAGCTGAGTCTGCTCTGAAGCTCAGAGGTTAAAGGTCAACATGAAGCACAAAATGCTGCTTCAAGTGCAGGATCATTGTTGCATCTCTCCACTGTCCACATCCTGGTCCTGGACCAACCTACGTGTTCACCATTTTTTTTTTTTTGGTATAAATGACACATTCAGAAAGCAAAAAGAGGTTGTTTTTTAGTTTTTCTAATTTGGGGCAAAAAACAGAAATCACCATTCTGGCACGATTTGTTTTTTGTTTGTTTGTTTTTTTGTTTTTGTTGTTTGTTTTCTGGTTCGTACTGACAAAACACATTTACCAGTCAATATTTTGTTTCCGTTGGTGGGCGGGGCTTCGGCACCCCATTGCCCTGATTGGCTAGTGTGCTCCATCAGTTCCCACGTATGTCTCGGCCTTTAGACGGCGCAATGTTAACACAAAAATATTGCGACAGACGAGACGAGACTACGTTATGATCACAGACCATACTGACAGTCTTTAACTTCATTATAGCTTCATTATGATCTTAACAAGCGCTGATAATTTTGTTTTATGACCTTCAATGAAAATAAAAATGTTTGTGATATCAAATGAAAGACCTTTTGTTCATTTTTGAAATGTCCTGCTGGTGCATGGACTAAGTAAGTAATGCAAGAGCATATTTTATTGAATGTTAATGTGCAGCTGATAGACAAAAACGCAGTTTTGAAAATCAAAGTACTATAGTATGTTTTCTGAAGGATGCACCGTGAACAGTGAGGTCTGCTCTCAATAAGACAGTACATAAAGAGAAATGAAAAAAGGTCTCTGAAATAAATTATTGATGTAATAAGAAACCGCACAAGTTAAAAATATCTTCTTGAGACTTGAGGAGCTCATATTTCTACAGTTAATTGTGTCAGGATTAAAATGAGTTTGAATAATATTCAGCTTTAATTTGCATTCATGAAGTTGTCAGTGCAGTAAACTGTCTGTTTATTAGAAGCTTTGTTTTAAATCTGGCATATCTGAAATATTGTTTGACTCAGACTGTTTTAATGTCTGTGAAATAGAGATCATCTAATAATCACACCCATAAAGATCCGTGTATCATTAAATCAGTTGTATTTATATAACCCAAATCACAATCACATCGGCTCAGTGGGCTTTACAATCTGTACAGTAAGTGACATCCTCTGTCCTTAGACCCTCGATTCCAGTGAGGAAAAACTTCACATGTTGATGTAAAAAACGCTGATCATTCAATTATTCCATTTAATCTGACAAATGAGAAACAAGACAATATTTAGTTTTTCTGTATGCACGAAACATTAAAAACTGGTGATTGTTTTCCTATTTTCAGCCCCTAACAGAAAAAGACGATAAACAAGGAAACCAAAATGAAATTATGAATCTAATTGAAATGTTTAATATACAGGGGTCAAACCAGCAGTGGTTTGCATTTGCTTGGTCAAATAAAGTACAGTAAATGATTTTACAGATTTCAGATTGCTTTTCCCAGTATTACAGGGTAGTGCCTTGACTAAAATTTGGTTTGGAACTGTATCACCAAGGAAGCCCTGATAGATCAGCCCATCCATCCATCCATTTTCTTCCGCTTATCCGGGGCCGGGTCGCGGGGGCAGCTGCCTGAGCAGGGACACCCAGACTTCCCTCTCCCCGGATACTGCCTCCAGCTCTTCTGGGAGGACCCCAAGGCGTTCCCAGGCCAGCTGAGTGACATAGTCACACCAGCGTGTCCTGGGTCTTCCTCGGGGTCTCCTCCCGGAGGGACATGCCAGGAACACCTCCCGAGGGAGGCGTCCCGGGGGCATCCGAAACAGATGCCCGAGCCACCTCAGCTGGCTCCTCTCGATGTGGAGGAGCAGCGGCTCTACTCTGAGCTCCTCCCGGGTGACAGAGCTCTTCACCCTATCTCTAAGGGAGCGCCCTGCCACCCTGCGGAGGAAACTCATTTCGGCCGCTTGTATCCGGGATCTTATTCTTTCGGTCATGACCCAGAGTTCATGGCCATAGGTGAGGGTCGGAACGTAGATTGACTGGTAAATCGAGAGCTTCGCCTTTCGGCGACCGCATTACTGCGGCCGCTGCACCGATCCGTCTGTCAATCTCACGCTCCGTCCTTCCCTCACTCGTGAACAAGACCCCAAGATACTTAAACTCCTCCACTTGAGGCAGGAACTCTCCTCCCACCTGGAGGGAGCAGGCCACCTTTTTCCGGTCGAGAACCATGGCCTCGGATTTGGAGGTGCTGATTCTCATCCCAGCCGCTTCACACTCGGCTGCAAACCGCCCCAGGGCATGCTGGAGGTCCCGGCTCGAAGGAGCCAACAAGACCACGTCATCCGCGAAAAGCAGAGACGAGATCCATTGGCTCCCGAACCAGATCCCCTCCGGCCCGTGGCTGCGCCTAGAAATTCTGTCCATAAAAGTAATGAACAGAACCGGTGACAAAGGGCAGCCCTGCCGGAGTCCAACATGCACTGGGAACAGGTCTGACTTACTGCCGGCAATGCGAACCAGGCTCCTGCTCCGGCAGTACAGGGACCGCACGGCCCTTAACAGAGGGCCCCCGACCCCGTACTCCCGGAGCACCCCCCACAGTATGCCACGAGGGACACGGTCGAATGCCTTCTCCAAGTCCACAAAACACATGTGGACTGGTTGGGCAAACTCCCATGAACCCTCGAGCACCCTGCGGAGGGTATAGAGCTGGTCCAGTGTTCCACGGCCAGGACGAAAACCGCATTGTTCCTCCTGGATCCGAGGTTCGACTATCGGCCGAATTCTCCTCTCCAGTACCCTGGAATAGACTTTCCCGGGGAGGCTGAGGAGTGTGATCCCCCGATAGTTGGAGCACACCCTCCGGTCCCCCTTTTTAAATAGGGGGACCACCACCCCGGTCTGCCAGTCCAGAGGCACTGTCCCCGACTGCCACGCGATGCTGTAGAGACGTGTCAGCCAAGACAGCCCCACAACATCCAGAGACTTGAGGTACTCAGGGCGGATCTCATCCACCCCCGGTGCTTTGCCACTGAGGAGCTTACGGACTACCTCAGTGACTTCGGCTTGGGTGATGGATGGGTCAACCTCTGAGTCCCCAGCCTCTGCTTCCTCAATGGAAGGCGTGTCAGTGGGATTGAGGAGATCCTCGAAGTATTCCTTCCACCGCCCGACGATGTCCCCAGTCGAGGTCAACAGCTCCCCACCTCCACTGTAAACAGTGTTGGTGGAGGACTGTTTCCCCCTCCTGAGGCGCCGGATGGTTTGCCAGAATTTCTTCGAGGCCGACCGAAGAAATTCTGGCAATAGATCAGCCATCAATCAAAATCGTCCCATCTTCAGTGTACAGTAAATATGAGATTGGTGAATCTGAATTGTTGCTGATTACAAAAATAATTGACAAGTGAGCCATTTCTTAGCAGAGCATGCTGCGAACCACTGTTTCCACCCAGCTGACTGTAGCAAACGACTGTCAACTTAACATACATACCCACTAACTTGACGCTCACATCAATGGAATGCCGCTTTTTTCACAGATATCTATATAGATTGATTGTATTTGTTGAATATGTGTATGCAGTGTCATATTTTCAGCAGGCTGTAAATTCAATCTGGACTGTTTGCTAACATCAGCTGAGCGACTTGTTAACTGCTCATGTAAATTTGCACCGGGCAGCATTTGTAGTTTTTTAAAAGCTGAAGCTATACAGAAACTGTCAGTAAAAAGATTGGATCAACCGATGTGGCTCATAAATATGGAGGACCAAACCTGACACAAGTATAAATAAATAAATAAATACATGCTGAAATAAATAAATAAATGTATAAATAAATGAATAAATAAATAAATGCTGAAATAAATAAATAAATGTATAAATAAATGAATACATAAATAAATGCTGAAATAAATGTATAAATAAATAAATAAAAGTATAAATAAAAGAATGAATGCTTTTTATTTATTTATACATTTCTGTTCACCGACATTCATTAATTTCTGTATTTCTGTTCACCTACATTTATTTATTTCTGTATTTCTGTATTTCTGTTCACCTACATATATTTATTTCTGTATTTCTGTGTCCATATGTAAATGAGGAGGTAGGAGGTCCTAACCTCAGTCAAGAGCATGATTGGTCAAATCGGAGAGCCAGACAAAAGCAAACGATTCCTGATCTCAAGCCTCGCTCTCTGTAGCGTTGTAAAACAGCTCCAGTTAGCTTAATGGCCTCGACCAGTGTGACAGGTTAACTGGCGTTCATCTTAACTTGCGAGGGTCCCAGATGTGCTGGTGGTGTGGTAATTTGTCCTGTGTATTTGGTCAAAATTTTAAAGTGTGCCAAAAAGTGATTGCTCCTAACTTGTGACAAAAAGGTAGTTTCAGCATCAAAATGACTTGATTTCCCCGGTTGTGGTTGTAGTTGACAGATTGTGACCAATCCAAAGTAGTCCTACCTTTAGAAATACCTATTAGGGCCTATTTAGCTCAAAAAAGGCAGTATTTCACCTGCCAAAAGTGATTGCAGCTCCTACCTTGTGACTGAGAAGTTGTTTTGAGATCAAAATGACTTGATTTCCCTCTTGGTGGTTATATTGGAGAGATTTGGATCAATCCAGTCCTTTTGACTTGTTGAAATACCTCATTGGAGCGATATAGCTCAAAAAAGGCAGTGTTTCACCTGCCACAAAGTGATTGCAGCTCCTACCTTGTGACTGAGAGGTTGTTTCGAGATCAAAATGACTTGATTTCCCTCTTGGTGGTTATATTGGAGAGATTTGGATCAATCCAGTCCTTTTAACTTGTTGAAATACCTCATAGGACCGTACTGCTGTTTTTGCCACAGACGCCAGCCCTGAGCCTGAACCCTGCCTGGCTTGCCAAGCGACTCCAACCTCCAGCCTGGAGCCCGAGACTCACCAGCTTTCACAGACGCCACCGCTGCATTGCCTCAAGCCATATCTGTGTTCACACTTAAATAAATTCTCTTGATTTCACTAATTCCTTGTCTGCATCTGAGTCCTGGGTCCCCGGACATGACAGCCGATACAGCTCAAAAGAAGGCAGTGTTTCACCTGCCAAAAAATGATTCCAAATAATATCTTGTGACTGAGAGGTTGTTTCGAGATCAAAATGACTTGATTTCCCTCTTGGTTATTATATTGGAATGATTTCGATCAATCCAGTTGATTTTAGCCCGTTGAAATACCTCAGAGGGCCGATACAGCTCAAAAAAGGCAGTGTTTCACCTGCCACAAAGTGATTGCAGGTCCTACCTTTTGACTGAGAGGTTGTTTCGATCAAAATGACTTGATTTCCCTCTTGGTGGTTATATGTGAGGGATTTGGATCAATCCAGTGCTTTTAACTTGTTGAAATACCTCATAGGACCGATATAGCTCAAAAAAGGCAGTGTTTCACCTGCCACAAAGTGATTGCAGCTCCTACCTTGTGACTGAGAGGTTGTTTCGAGATCAAAATGACTTGATTTCCCTCTTGGTGGTTATATTGGAGAGATTTGGATCAATCCAGTGCTTTTAACTTGTTGAAAAGCCTCATAGGACCATTATAGCTAAAAAAAAAGGCAGTGTTTCACCTGCCACAAAGTGATTGCAGCTCCTGCCTTGTGACTGAGAGGTTGTTTCGAGATCAAAATGACTTGATTTCCCTCTTGGTGGTTATATTGGAGAGATTTGGATCAATCCAGTGCTTTTAACTTGTTGAAATACCTCATAGGACCGATATAGCTCAAAAAAGGCAGTGTTTCACCTGCCACAAAGTGATTGCAGCTCCTGCCTTGTGACTGAGAGGTTGTTTCGAGATCAAAATGACTTGATTTCCCTCTTGGTGGTTATATTGGAGAGATTTGGATCAATCCAGTGCTTTTAGCCCGTTGAAATACCTCATAGGACCGATACAGCTCAAAAAAGGCAGTGTTTCACCTGCCACAAAGTGATTGCAGCTCCTACCTTGTGACTGAGAGGTTGTTTCGAGATCAAAATGACTTGATTTCCCTCTTGGTGGTTATATTGGAGAGATTTGGATCAATCCAGTGCTTTTAACTCGTTGAAATACTAAGAGGGCCGATACAGCTCAAAAAAGGCAGTGTTTCACCTGCCACAAAGTGATTGCAGCTCCTACCTTGTGACTGAGAGTATGTTTCGAGATCAAATGACTTGATTTCCCTCTTGGTGGTTATATTGGAGAGATTTGGATCAATCCAGTGCTTTTAACTTGTTGAAATGCCTCATAGGACCGATATAGCTCAAAAAAGGGCAGTGTTTCACCTGCCACAAAGTGATTGCAGCTCCTGCCTTGTGACTGAGAGGTTGTTTCGAGATCAAAATGACTTGATTTCCCTCTTGGTGGTTATATTGGAGAGATTTGGATCAATCCAGTGCTTTTAACTCTTTGGAATACCTCATAGGACCGATACAGCTCAAAAAAGGCAGTGTTTCACCTGCCACAAAGTGATTGCAGCTCCTACCTTGTGACTGAGAGGTTGTTTCGAGATCAAAATGACTTGATTTCCCTCTTGGTGGTTATATTGGAGAGATTTGGATCAATCCAGTGCTTTTAACTTCTTTGAAATACCTAATAGGGACCGATACAGCTCAAAAAAGGCAGTGTTTCACCTGCCACAAAGTGATTGCAGCTCCTGCCTTGTGACTGAGAGGTTGTTTCGAGATCAAAATGACTTGATTTCCCTCTTGGTGGTTATATTGGAGAGATTTGGATCAATCCAGTGCTTTAACTCGTTGAAATACCTCATAGGACCGATACAGCTCAAAAAAGGCAGTGTTTCACCTGCCACAAAGTGATTGCAGCTCCTACCTTGTGACTGAGAGGTTGTTTCGAGATCAAAATGACTTGATTTCCCTCTTGGTGGTTATATTGGAGAGATTTGGATCAATCCAGTCGTTTTGACTTGTTGAAATACCTCATTGGACCGATATTGCTCAAAAAGGCAGTGTTTCACCTGCCACAAAGTGATTGCAAGCTCCTACCTTGTGACTGAGAGGTTGTTTCGAGATCAAAATTACTTGATTTCCCTCTTGGTGGTTATATTGGAGAGATTTGGATCAATCCAGTGCTTTTAACTCTTTTGAATACCTCATAGGACCGATACAGCTACAAAGAGGTGGTGTTTCAACTGCCACAAAGTGATTGCAGCTCCTGCCTTGTGACTGAGAGGTTGTTTCGAGATCAAAATGACTTGATCTCCCTCTTGGTGGTTATATTGGAGAGATTTGGATCACTTCAGTGCTTTTAAAACTTGTTGAAATACATCATAGGACCGATACGGCCTTAAAAATGGCAGTGTTTCACACTGCCACAAAGTGATTGCAGTTCCTCCTTGTGACTGAGAGGTGTTTTCGAAATCAAATGACTTGATTTC
>NW_022045110.1:219535-276901 GCF_900880675.1 Sparus aurata | reverse complement strand
TCAGAGTTCGTCTGTGAGTCGGGGAAGATTGCTAACATGAGACAGAGCAGGATGGAAATCAAAGAAGCACTGGAGTTACAACACTGACTGTATATCTGCTCACACTAACATGCTGCCGACCGGGAGACCGTGATACGTTTCCCCAGAAAGCAAACCAGAAGGACCAGAGGTCGCTGAACTAACAAAGCACGGCACAAATCACAAAAAGGCTCAAAGCAAACTGATCTCTCTGTGTCTAAAAGGAGGCGGTGGGAATAAAACCACACAGCCACCGACTGATTCTATCAAAATGTTAGATGTACAAAGGACTGGACCTGAAAACCAAAGGTGAAGCTTGATGGAAACCAAAAGAAGAATCTCAAACACACTCAGATTTTCACTTAATAAGAAAACAGAGAAAGCAAACTGATGGTGTCGAGTCCCTGAGACAAACCCAGCTGAGCAGAGGGACTGGAACCTATTACACACTCTATACTGTTATACTGACTGATCACAGTCGACTGAGAACATCGCAGGTGCACCAACAGCTTCTGAGGACCTGCGACCTCTTCTATAATCTACATCAACACATGCAGACGTGCAGTGAGTGTGTTTGTGGCTCCTCCAGGACTAGATTAACAAAAAGCCGTCAACAAGCTGCATTCAGCTCTGAAATTACAGGCAAAATGTGTTGGTATGGAGAAAGAGAAAGCACACAGGAGGCTTTTGGTTGAAAACAGTTACGGTTAGAAAACCTCCTAAATTGAAAACTGGGATTAGCCTCGGACGGGGAGCCGGAGGGATCATGTGACTGTTCACCACTGCAGCAGACAGACAGATGAACACAGCTCTGAGGCCTCAGCGGGGAAACGGTCCGCTCACCACTGCTATTTTTACCCACCGGCTTCCTGGAGGTATGGAGGGTCTCGCCAAAATAAAATAAAAGTCCTGTCGCTCTTCAACCTGGCGGCCGTGTCTTTAGGTGACGGAGAGGAGCCGGGGGAGTCGTTAGCTGCCCGAGGGACACCGGCCATTGATTGTCTGAGTGCCTTCGCAGCCCCTTACCTCGGCGAGATGAACACCTTCGCCAAGGCCACGGGGGGCGGAGGGGCAGCATGGCCGGAGCCTTGGGAAATCAGGCCATAATTAAAAAGTCAAAGAACCCCGAGCAGATGGTAACCAGGAGAGGAGAAGGAGGGAGAGAGGGAGGGAAAACCAAGGAAATCAAGGACACCGGAGGGGAAGATGGAGGGAAAATGAAAGGGAGACTGATGAAAGGGAGAAAAATTGGAAGAAAATTGAGATTGAAAAGGTGGGACAGAAGATTATGGGGGGAGAGAGGACGAAGAACTGAAATGGAATGGAGAAGAAAAAAAATGAAAATAAAAATGAAGATGAAAGAGCGACAGTGGACAAAAGGCAGGAAGCAGGAATGGATTTTTGAAGGAGAGAAGGGCAAAACGCTGGGGAAGATGAGGAGGAGAGCGAGGGAGGAATAAAAAGATGGGAGGTGGGAAGGTGGGACAAGGAAGAGGAAGAAGAGAATAGGAGGAAAAATACAATGACTCATAGATATAATCCAGCTTGTTAAACAGGATAAAGAAAAGAAAGGAAAGGAGAAAACGAGTGAGGGGAGTAATTACTGAGCATAGTTCTGACCTCCGCTGCTACAACATGAACTCTTCATCACACAGACACCAATCTCACAGAGAGAACATGAAGCAATTTTGACCTTTGAACTGTCGTTTACTGAGAAATCTGTAGCATCTAAAGACTCGAGCAGCTCAGAAACAACTCGGCGTTTAAACGGGACTGCCATGGTGTGTGGCGTTCCTCTGGGCTCGATACTTGCTCCACTTTGATTTTACATTCACATGCATCCTTTCAGCCCTTTTGCAACTCAATTAAAAATGTCATCGTAACTACGCAGATGACACCGAACTTTATCGATCTGCGTTATTAAAACTTTAAAGCCAACCAAGTCGTCAGAACAAAATGCTGGTGGTTTAAGGTTCCGCAAAACGAGGATCATTTCTACAATAACCAGGCCACACATACAAAGTGATGTGAAAACTGAAAACTGGAATCAAAGAAACGTAAAGTTGCGACACTGTGTTTGGCAGAAAGGTGCATGACCAAAATTTAGATTTAAATGTTGTCTTTTAACCTCTGAGTTAACTTAAAAAGTCACGTCAAATCAGCGACAAAGTCTTCCTACTGTCATCTTTATATTTAGCAAAGTCAGAGTGTTTATCTCCAGGCAGCCACCGACCGTCCATGTTCCTTCCTCATTTGTAAGCGCGTTTCAACCGGAGGTTAAACTACTGCAACAGTCTTTGTGCCAGAAACTATTCACATTTCATCACTACAAATATTCTGACTCAATCCCACACAACACAACATCCTGCTGCCACAAAGACTCACGCTGCTGAAAATAGTCTCCAACAAATGCACTATTGTCTGCTGTTACACTGAGCAGATGTTCTAGTTGATTCATATCTTATTTATTTTCATCCGTGGGAGCCGTGAAAGCAACAGACACAGTTGGTTTTGGATGCATTACAATTGTTGCATACTATCCCATGAACCTGAATAATTATTATTATATTTCAAACACATGGTATCCCCTCCTGTGTTCTTATTGTCACACATGATTTATTTTAAAAATGAAACTGTTTCCTGGGTCATTGTACGATGAGATATTTTCACCCCGCGTCGATAATTCAAGTAGAAAGAGACATGAAGGGGAGATGATGTCACACAGGGACATCCAGGCCTTCGCCCACTGAGTCACCTTTTTAATAAAGCAATATACACTCTGTATCACACTTTCATCATCATTTTCCAAAATTGCAGATACGTCATTTTGAAAAGCAACTCATAAAATTTCCACCCCGACGTCTCTCCGCTCTGACAGGGCGAATAAATGTCAGGATGGGAGCGCCGGATGGATCAAAGCCTCCGCACAGCGATATACGCCCACTTCCTCCTCTCCCAGCGGAGTGGTGACCCGCCCGCCGTCGTGACTCTAATCTCCTTCACATGTCTGACTCTTCCGCACTATGTCAGCTCTAATTGGCCATTACTGCAGCCCGGTGTCGCGGCCCTAACTGTAGCCTGGGCTGAACTTTTAGCCTCTCTGATTAGCCACCATTAGCCCTGTCATTGAAATGTGCAGGCGGGCCCTCTTGTGATGGGAAAGGTTCCCTGTGTGTCATCGGCGTAACGTGGGAAGATTTTGATGGAGCGAAGACCTTTGAGCCGGTCGACGTAACGACACCACAGACTGGGAGACGGAGGCGGTGGATATGAATCAGGGCGTGTCGATATGTGCTCGGGCTGCACACAGACGATAATTCAGTTAACCTTTGTTTCACCTGGAGAAGGTTGGTTAAATCCAGACGTAGATGTGTGTAAATTGAAAATGAGGTCAGACATCAGTTTGATATCAGTTTCATTCCAATGATGAGTGAAATCAGGATCCATCAATGACCAGAAGACGCTGTATGGATGCCTCTCGGTCACATGAACAATCAATTTTGAATATTATATTTCATTTCTGCCCCCCAAAGTCTTAATATATGAGCCATTTACCAATTTAACCAAGTGATTAATTGTCAATTGAATATTAAAATCAATGACAAATGGCCGGAGCTAAAAGCGCTGCCTTCACATTGTTGTTTTGTAAATAATAACACTGACATGTAACCCTGCTGATGCAACGTAACACTCATGAATAAAGGTTTGAGTTTGTTAAACCGGCATAGCGTTCGTCGATCCATCTTGGCTGCTCGGACCATAACAAGATAGACTGATCAACACATTATCAAGAAAGTAATTATTATTATAATGTCTTTAAAAACATCCCATCTCCATCATCTTCTGAATTTTATCCATCTAAAAACACAAAGTTGTTTAAGGTGACTGGAAGAGGCTTCAGCTACAATTGAATCTCCGCTCGCTCGGGTTTGCAGATGCATCCAAACTGTCGTCTGCTGCCTGCATATTTTCCTGTCAATAACACCGAGAGTGGCTGAACACAAACAACAACAACCTGTTCCCTGAATACACTCTATTAACTCGGAGCAGAGCTCTGACTCAAAGCGCCTGATTTGCAATTTAGCAGTAGCCGAAGGCCAACAGCAGCTTCGCTCCTTAACAACAGCACGAACACGCCGCAAAAACACACAACGGGCTTCTCTGGCAGCCTAGCAACAATTCACCTGATTGGGACTAATTAAACACTATTATGCTGTTGTGTTCAGACCACCAGTCCCGAATTAAAGCAGAACTGAAGAGCTTTCTTTGACTTTGAACATCATCTCTAACAGCCTCTGATACATGCAGCTGAATCACGGCTCATTTATGATTTAGATATTCTGTCGGTTCGACATCAAAGAGCGTTTCTGAGGAGAAAACGTCTTCGACACAGTGAGCACAGAGTAAACACAACCTGAAGACTTTCTCACTCGAGCCGTCGGGGTATCAATCCTCGTGTCCTCCACAGGCAGCGACAGATAATTCATCAAATGTTGAAGCTGCCAAACAGGAAGCTCAAAGTGGTTTTAGGTGCTTTTTGTCAGCATCTCTCTGAGTTATCGTCTCGACATACAGCCGATCGACTCTGGAGAACTTCAGCTCAGTTTAAAAAAGATCATTTGTGGCCAATTTTTGTAGCTTTCCAAAACCAAAAGACAAATTAATTTCCGTAAACTGAAAACATTACGCGAAGGTGAGCTAAGTGTTTTCAAGTGTTGATTTTATTATGCTGCATTAAATGAAGCTCATTAAGAGCACCTGCAGCCTCTCAGAGCCTTTCAAGTGCTTTGAGGGAAATTACTAGAGAAAAAAAATTATGGAGCGAAGCTGCTGTCAAACGATTCAGTGAGACAAACAACCACATAACACCACAAACTATCTCCAACCTTCACACTTCATACTGAAGATCATTTTGATAAATGACTGGAAGATGAGAGAAGAATTAAGAAAGTACAGAAGCCTGAATGTGCCAATCAAAAAGCAGAGGTCTGTTTAAAAACATTGGCTTTTCTGGGGCGACGCCTGCTGTGTGTGTTTAAATGGAACATAATGGGGACAAAGTTGTGAAAAGTGTTGTACAGTTCCTGTTTTTAGACTTTACAGCAGCTTTAAATAGAAACATGAACCTCTGAGACCTGAGAGGCTTAATATATCTTTTACTTTGGACCAATCTGATGATCATTTTCTTGATTATTTGATTCAAATGTCAAAAAACTGTGTAAAACGCAATTTATAATTTACTCAAAACAATTTCTTGTTTTATTTGTGAGTCCACAACACAGATAATTTTAGTTAACTATCAAATAGGACAACAAGAAGCATCAGATCCTCACATT
Source organism: Sparus aurata (assembly GCF_900880675.1). Classification (NCBI taxonomy): domain Eukaryota; kingdom Metazoa; phylum Chordata; class Actinopteri; order Spariformes; family Sparidae; genus Sparus; species Sparus aurata. The sequence continues at coordinate 271,547 of NW_022045110.1, read as the reverse complement.
TAGAAGAAGGAACCAGTAAACTTTCAGTCCCTGACAGCTTGCGGGTTTCATGATCTCTTCTCAACAATGCTTTCAAATATTAACGTGTTTTAAAGAAATTTACAAAGAAAATAAACAAATAATACAATATTCCAGTCGACACAACTGGCACAAAGAAAACAAAGCCTTGTGACATCCACCTTTTCAACCGCTGATCAGCTGCTACAGTCGATATTATTGAATTATTATTATTATTATTATTAAAGAGGATTGAGGGTGTGTCAGAGGTTTTGTAAATGGGAGTCTGTTGGAAAGAATTACTGGATTTCTTCAGGAATTAAATGAAAAGAACTCATGTTGTAATGAACACTATAAAATTGGACTTGGTATTTTTAAACCCCGGTTGGGTTTGAGTCTTTAACGTGATCCTTTCAAACTATTTTCTCAAAACTACGCCCACTAACAGTTTGTTTTCGCACTGACAGGCTCAGATTTAACTTTTTGATTGAGCAAAAAATTGTTCCGCTCAATCAGAAGCAGCCGCTTTGTCACTTCGCAAAATCCACCAGACTCCATTTAAAAAATCAGTAATTTTATTGTCAAACAACAGACTTCATTCAACCTCGACAGGATCAAAATGAAAACACACCAGAACCATGTTGGTTATTCTCTCCTCTGTTCCAACAATCACGATTTGTGATTTGAAAACCTGTAATTCACCAGGTTGGTTATGAAATCAGCGTGTAATTGTGGTGAATTACATTCTCCTCTAACAGTCAAAGATTCATCATTGATGTGGTTTGATCAGATATCCAATTTTAATGTCACATACTGTTACATCTCATCTGGTCCCTGGTACAACACGACATCACATTTTGCTTAACAGACTGAATCTCTCCCATGAAATCGCAAAAGAATGTAAAAAGCAGCTGTTATAATACCCATCAAGGTCAAACCCAGGATGTAAAACAGCAGAATGTTCCTTTATCTGGACCGAACGACACGACACGACACGACACGTCGAGCAGAAGCAAAGCGAGCGAACGTTGACGCGTCCTCTAAAGCCGCCCCGCCTGCTCGCTCCCGTCGAGCTGCTGTGGGACGATTCCCGCAACGCAAACGACAAATTAAAAAGAGACGGAGATCCGTAATGATGTCTCCTGGTGAGGAGCGGCACTCGTCAGCCTCCCGCTGCGCTCAGTGTGTGTGGGGGGAGTGTGAAACAGACTGAGGTGTGTATAACACTGAATATCCTCTTCTCTGTTTATATCTCTGCTCTTTTTTCCTGCCCGGAGCAGCTGATGATGTAACAGCGTCATGATCAGTCAAAATGTGTTAAAACGTGTCTGTGAGAGGACGAAATGCAATAAAAGCTTTTAATGTGCTCACATAAATTGGCACATGATTTCTCTTTCCTAATGATGTTATTACACTAAGCAGCAATTCATTAACTTAACGGGTTTATTACATTTGGACTTATTCAGCGGGATATTTCATCACATCACAGCGTTTATTACCTCATCAAATGTTTCTGTTAGCGGGTCGGACGCGACGCCGTGCAGAACCTCCTCTCTGCTCACACTGAATGTCACAGTGAACCAGCGTCTTTGTGTCTGTGTGACCTACTGTACTGCAGCACTGGACCTGTTTGTGTCCCCGGGGCCCTCGGGGGCCGATGGTGCAGCTGTCATATACAGAAGCTCAGGAAGGACAAAACACATCCACAAACATCACAACAAGAGTCGCTGCAGAGCTGCAGAGCTGCAGCCTCCTGCAGCTGCTGGGCTGCTTCTTATCACACACTTCCTGTCAGGAATTAAAATGTGCTTTAAAAAGGTGTTTTGGGTCTGATGACACAAACGTATCCGAGTCAGAACTCCCTGTGTGAGTGTGTGAGTGTGTGAGAGGTTCTGAGGATGTTCACACTTGAATTGAACTCATTGCAGCGCTGACGTCCTCCAATCAGTCACCGTGTGAGTGTTCACAGGTGGAGAATCTGCAGGTGTTCTGATTCTGCAGCTAACTGTCAGAAACACAAATTCATCCTGACACACACACGCACACACACACACACACACACAGAACATGACAAACTTCAGCCGGTGGACCTGCGGTTCTGACCCCAAACATCCACCACAGATTCATCCTCCACCTGCAGCACAGCTGGGAGACAACAGGAGGGGCTGTGTGTGTGTGTGTGTGTGTGTGTGTGTGTGTGTGTGTGTGTGTGCGTGTGTCTGTGTGTGTGTGTGTGTGTGTGTGTGTGTATGTGTGTGTGTGTGTGTGTGTTTGTCCAGTGCCCAGTTAGATAAAACATCATGACAAAAAATAAGACTTTGAGCTGTTCACACTGCAACCATGCAAGTTCTGTGTGCGTGTGTGTGTGCGTCCGTATCTGTGTTTGTGTGTGTTTGTGTGTGTGCGTATCTGTGTGTGTGTGTGTGTGTGTGTGTGTGTGTGCGTATCTGTGTGTGTGTGTGTGTGTGTGTGTGTGTGTGTGTGTGTTTGTGTGCGTGCGTATCTGTGTGTGTGTGTGTGTGTGTGTGTGTGTGTGTGTGCTGCAGAGCTGCTTCACTGCAGTAAAGCAGCCAGCAGTGCTGCGACGCTCCACTGAACAACGTCGACTAAGCAGCTCACTGACTGTGTGTTTGCTGCTGTTAGTTAGGAGTACATTGGCAGGTGTGTGTGTGTGTGTGTGTGTGTGTGTGTGTGTGTGTGTGTGTGTGAGACTGAGACTGTGTGTAACGTTCTGTTGTGTCTCTTGGAGAAGTTTTTTTTAATAAAGATAGAAGATAACCTGTGATGATGTCATAGTGATGTCATCAGGCTCGCCTCAGCACAGACATGCAGACGACGGCGTTACAAACTGGTGGAGTTTGATCAAACTCCCACCTAACACAACTGAAATGCATCATGGGAACTGTAGGATCCTTGGACTGTCAGTGAAAACAGCTTCAGACTGACGTTAAAGATGAAGAAAGACAAACGAAAAGCTTCCAGCTGCTTAATGACACAAAATAATATGGAACTCTGGTTGTTGTGACATTTGTACGATGGATGTTCAACGTCTGAGACACGATCGTTAGTTCACTGTCACATTATCAGATCGAGCCGAGCATCACATCAACACTATCAACAGATGATCTGTGGAAAAGTTGTTATCACTAAAATGTGTCGCAAACTTTGTGACTGTGTTTCTTCTCTGACTGAAACACAGAACACGGCAGAGAGTCTGTAACTGAGACAGGAAGAGGTTCGACTCCTCAGCCGCTGTCAGCGTAACACTCGCCATGGTCCTGTAAACTGTGGAGGGAACTTTAGGCCAACGTTTGAGTTTTCCTCACTCGAATCGACGGTCTGAAGTAAACAAACCAGGAGACAAGATGGATGTGACTTGAATGTTCACTACCTCTTCACGGCGCTGAGATCAGAGTTCCTAACTCAGTTCTAACGGTTGTGTAGCCGGGCTGCTAGCTGTTGCTAACGCTATCGAACAGAACCAACCTGACAACAACACTGTCAGATAATCAAAGGAAATGATGCTTAATGATCGTTAATCATCATTATAATCACTTTCTGCTTCCAGCTTCATGAACGTCAACACTAAAATTGAACAGTGATGAATTTTAAAAATGATTTAAGACGAAACTATTTGTTAAAAGATGTTTATTGTATCTTATCTGGAAGGATTCCGTCGACACGTTTGGATTAAATGTTTATACTTTAATGAAAACTGAGAGTTTTAGGAGCCATCTGTCAGTGTGTGTGTGTGTGTGTGTGTGTGTGTTGAAGCTCGGCGTCCTCTTCATTAGCACACTGTGCCCCAGAAAAATACCCACAATCCCCTGGGAGCCCGTAATCACACTCTCTGTGGTTTGGAGCTCAAACGCTGTGCCGGTGTTAGCTGACCTGTGTCACGTGACGCGCCTCGTTTTGGCTCCCGTTTGGTTAAAAAGCTGCAGATTTGAGGCTAATTGATTTCTTTATCGTTGCCATGGGTAACATAAGCAGACCGCGGGTCTGATCTGCAGCCTGCGGAGACTCTGCGGCATCCCAGTAATCACAGCTCGTTCTTCACTGCTGGTTAGTATCGATCGCTCTCAGACAATTATGTGAAAAGTTGGAGCAACTGTTCAGAGTTGAGCCTCGGCTGTTTTAAAGGAGCAGACCGCACAAAATCATCTTTTAACAAAGCGTCTGATCAGCGTCTCCACTGACGCTCCTTCCTGACACATTATCCAGCAGCTGTCAGTGTTTCTGTCGTCATTATCTGTGGTTTGGACTTTAAATAACTCACCGGCTGCAGATTCAGACACATTATGAGAGTTTTTTAATAAAAAGCACAAAACATCCTGCGCGCTCCCTCGAGCATACCAACGAGGAGATTTGTTGCAGCCGTTAAACGCTTCATTTCTCCATCTCCTGGCTGTGAGTCAGAGCTCGGCTCATTAAACGCTGCGCTGGTTCACGCTCGGGTCAGCTTCAGTCAGACGCTGATGTCTTCTACCTGATCCACATCGTCATCTGGACGACTCAACACATCGAGCCGCGTCGGTTTCATCTGCCGCTCTCTGTATTCTGAAGCCTCTTCGTCTCCATCGCCCGGCGAATCGATGAGAGATCAGAGCAGCGGGAGGATTCAGAGCTCCTGGCGGTAAAGGTCAGAGCGTGCATACGTAGTGATGTGATGCACGCAGACAGATTTATACATCCAGACGCTCCAACACTAATGTGCTCTGCAGACACACACGCCGTTTGATAGATGCCTCCATCATGGGACGCTGATGGGGTTTCTGTAGAAATGGATATGACTTCATACAGAGGAGACGGAAAACACATCCATCACCTGCACCTCCACCTGAACCTGCACCTCCTCCACCGGCAGGCTGTGTGTTAACACTGCTGCTGCTGCTGCTGCTGCTGCTGCTCAACACTTTATGGAATACATCTGAACATTTAATAAACGATGTTCTGTTCAACAGGCTGCACGTCTGCTGAACATCTCAGACAGATTCAGTCATGTGACTCTGAACGTGCCGCAGCTATCTGATCCACTTCCTCTTACTTCTGCTCGTTACATTACAAGATTACAGTCCTTAAAGAGTTACTTCATTATCTACTGGGTGAAGTTACGTGTCAGCGTTTAACCTGCATGTCTGAATCAGAACCAGAACCAGAATACTTTATGGATCCCTGGAGGAAATGTTTGTTTTGTTACAGATGATCCGTGCAAAGTAGAAACAGAAATACAGCGTGAATGGAAACAAGAGATAAAGATAAAGATATAAAATAACATAATAAAGTAGACAATAAAATAAAATATTAAATAATACAGTAGACAGTCTGGAAATGTATACAATAGAATATATAGTGAGATAATATAAACACTATACAGAGAAATATTTGTATCGTTAAAATCGTTTATCGTTTTTACAATAATAATAATAATAATAATAATAATAATAATAATAATAATAATAATAATAATAATATTTCCAGGAAGTGAATGCTGTCCTCTCTGCCGTCTCACTTCATAATATCAAGTGTACCCTCCTCTGGTACAGAAACACAAACAGAGACGAAGCTTCAGGGATTTTATTTGAAGTAAAGACAGCCGACACTGGCTGCTGCTGTTGTTGGCCACTCAGGTCTTCCTTTAGGCCCATGGCTGATGTGGAAACCGGACGGTGGCCCATCAGGGACAACTGGGGCGGACGAGCTGCTAGCTGCCGGCTACTCGTCACTGCAGGAAGCTATAGGAGCTGCTGGGGGCCGAGGTGGACTAATGAAGAGGACTCGTGGCTGCAGGGGACAAATAATGATTCTGACGGACTGACGACCTGGTGGCTGCTGGGAAATGTTTACTGGGTAACGCTGCTGGTTACTGCTGGTTACTGGAGGCGACCCGCGGCTGAACTGAAGGACACCAGCTGCTGCATTAAACAGTGTGTGTGAATGAGTAAACATGTTTCTGTGTTGAAGCCCGACTGGCTGCACAGGAACAAACCCAGTTACTCTATAAATGGTGTTTTCTCTCTGTGGAACCAGATGAATACGGATCAGAACACACAACGACTCTAATGTAGAGAGAATAAATATAAAGCTTTATGCAAACGTCGGCCGTGTGAAATCCATCAGCGAGCGCGGAGGATCCGCGGCGGCGTCGCTTCAGCGGAGCCGAGACGATCAGTCAACATACATCAGCAAACATTACGGCCCGGCACAGTCACAAGAACCCGGATGAATAATTCACAGCCCGTCTCGTCACGACACAGACGTCACGTTTCCATGATCGGCGTCCACATCAAGTCTGATCTCTTCTCCTCGTCTGCCCGACCTTTAGAAACATCAACTCAGCAGCACGGATCAGAATCACATGTCATTTTAACATCGTTACAGCGACGACAGCAGCAGGACGAGCGGACGAGTGGACGAGCGGACGAGTGGACGAGTGGAGGGTTTCAGCCGGTTCAGCCAAATAAAATATATTCTGCTGGAGTTACTGAGGCTCATACAAGACAGTAAATGAGCAGAGACAGTGATGATGATTATCGTTATAAACACAGACCAGTGTAAGTCCCGGTGAACCCTCCAGACATTATTTGGCAAGAAAATTGTGTTTTCAGGAGACCTGCTGACGCTCTGGTGTTTTATTTTTCCACAGGAAGTCAGATCGTCTCCATCCAAGATCGTGGCGCCCAAAACAAGAGTTTTAACCCAGACCAAGATGTTTCCTGACGCCGTGATGAGAGAATATTCAACCTACGCAAACGTAAAAGTGCAACATGAAGAAACTAACAACGAAGAGACTAACAGATCTGAGTCTGACTCCACTGAGAGTAGCTGGTTTTATTCTGGGCAGCAAGCCGCCAATGTGGCGTCCTTTATGTGGCTCGGTCCACAGATTTAGACAGAAGGCGGTATGTTGAGGGTCTGTTTTGGTCGCCAATTTGCCGCCTTGGAGGGAACACTTATCTCCACCTCCATCGTCAATGTGCTGGCCCCTGTGTAAGATGGGCGGAGGTGTGGATGACTGGACAGCTGCTGAGATGCAGCGTCTCCTCCGTCTCTGTAGCTGTCCTCGTTGTTAGCTTGTTGTTGTAGCAGCGAGCTACTAACGGTTGCTACTTTCAAATTTTTATTTTTATTTTTTTAAACAATTTTCATCTTAAATAATTTTTTTTTAATTATTTATCTTCGATACTATTTTATTTTATTTATTATTATCTTATGCATTTTATCCTTTTAACTGTTCACTTCTTTAAATTATCTTTTGTCAGGGTTTTTATCCTATCTTATGTTTTTAGTTTTTAAGGGTTAACTCCAGAGTTTCCTCAGGGGGGTCCTCCACACTGGGAGCTGTGTCTGGGATGCTGCTGGGGGTGCTGTCCCTGTGTCCCTTTGGCCCAGCCAGTCGTTGTCTGTCAGGGTCGGGGGGCCTGGGCACTGGTGCCCCCCGTGGCACAGCCTGTGACTCCTCCCAGTGTGGACGGCCCCAAAGGTGGCGTTTCCTCAATCCTCAGTGCCTTACCATGTCTCCTTATTTCCTGTAGTAAGTGTGTGTGTGTGTGTGTGTGTGTGTATGTGTGTGTACGTATGTGTGCATGTATATAGTACGGAGGGTGGGAGGGAGGGGCTTTCTTTATTATTGTTTTATGTTTCCTGTGTAAAGCACTTTGTGCTACATACTCATGTATGAAAAGTGCTTTATAAATAAAGTTGATTGATTGATTGAAATTCAAAGCCCCCCGCTAAGAACCGAGCTCTAAACTCCAATGTGGTGCAATGTGAAGCTCTTATTTTGAAGACAATTTCAACCTGCTTCACTGTTCACGCCCAACTTCGAGCTTCACGTCACGTCACATGTTTAAGCTTTTTGGAAAAGAAGGAATATTACACCTGCAGCTTTTAGAAAGACAAGGCGGCACATTGCAGTCTTCACCTTGCTGCAGATTTGCCACCTTTTCTACTGAAACCACGTGATGGTCTGAAAAGTTTGGGAACGAACCATTTGAAGGTAAATCAGCTGAACTGCAGCCGCGTCACGTAAACGACTCTGCTGGAGTTTTAATTAAGATGAAGAAAGTCCTGATCGCAGAACAAACACGCTCATCTCACCAAACATTTCATTCCAGCAGTCAGTGTTTGGCTGTCGATGTGAAAATGCTCCGGACACATTCGCTGTTTCTCCACCGAGTGATGGAGAAGCAGAGTTGAAACGAGAGCTTTCTGCAGGACGACAGCCTCTAAAGATCACCAGCAGTGGAAATAATGAGAGAAATGAAGGTCCGTCTGTAAGGAGATCCTCATCAGCCTGATTCTAACAAAAGCTCCAATCGCAGAACTAAATCCCGCTTTCTAACCTGTAATTCTGTCTTTTTGCCGGCTAATGTGTGAGTTGAACTCCGCCTGCAGCTGCTCTGCTCTGTGTGCACCGTCACCAGCATCCGTCTCCACTCGGAGCCATTAACAGTAAATAGGGGTGATTTTCTTTCATCGAGGCCGAGCAGGATATCAATACGGCTCCCTCAATTATCAGCGCGGTGCAGCGTGCAGCCCAGACAGTGACGGAGGAGGTTTGACCCCCCTACACCCTCCATCCACCCGGCTCCCTCCACCTGTGCTGTGTGTGCAGGGGGAGAGAAATGATGGAGGCTCCATAATCGTTATCTCCCTCCGCCGTTACTTACTGCAGGTAATAGCGTCCCCAGACAGAAGCTCTTTAGGAGCCGCGGCTGATTGTGGCGTCTAATAGAGTCCGGATGGATGTGGCCGAGTTTAAAAGGCGGAGTCGCTCCTCCATGTGTTCAATAGCTGAAGGATACGGAATATAAGCCGTGGGGAAAATGTCCCCGTTTCACCCAGATTTGGTTTAAATGTATTCCTGCAGAGTTTCAGCTGAGAACTGGTGATGAGTCACCGGAAGAAAAACAGGTGAGTGGAGCGCAGTCGGAGCAGAACACGTGTGTGTGTCATGGATTCAGAACCCAGAGTGTTTTAAAGAACCGCACCAGATCAATGAAATCTGTTCACTGACGATCAGCATCATCCTCAGAACAACGAGCACACGGGTCGACTGAACCAGCAGCTGAAACGAGTCTAGAACGGCCATGATCGGCTCCTGAGACCGTATCGGGCCGGTCCTGGTAGAATCTGTGGGTCTCAGGTTAACTTCTGACGTGAAGAACATTTACTCCTGTTGACTGATCAGCTGTTTGTCTCCAACAGAAGAATCACTTTTATTCTACAAGGCTTTTTTTGTATCTTGCAAACGATTTCTGTTGGGTTGAACTTAAAGCTCCAACAGTTCGAGTCCAGACGGGTCAGAACATGTTTCATGACGTCTCTTCTCCATAACTGAAGTGACCAAACAGACACAAAGCACAAACTGGAGAAAACATGAACGTGGCAGCAATAAAAGGAGCAGATGTTGCAGATGTGCAGCTCATTATGTTGCATTTTCTTCACTTATTTACATAATTACTGTTAATGTGTTTAAAACCTGTGAAACACTTTAATACAACCATAACTTCTCCACAGATCAGCTGACATGTTTTTTACAGACTCACTGAAACAACAACAGGCTGACTGTCTGCAAGAATCCATTAAAGCTGATATATTTCATCAGACCGGCTGCAAACAGAAACACACAATCTTTCATAATCAACCAATCAAATCCTGCAGGAGCTCATCTCAACACGCCGCGCGCCAGATTACTGCAAATCAAGATCCAGCTCACACACACACACACTGAGTCCATCACCGAGCCTCAAACACACACGGGAATATTTACCCATATACATGCACACACACATTAAACACACACACACACACACACACACACACACTGATCCACCAGCTGAGTAAAGCTTTATTGATCCTCTCCTCCCACACAGAGCGTTTCTTCGGCAGCTCGTACTATCATCACACACACAATATGAGCGATGGAGCGCGGCGCCCGACCGAACGCCCACGATGACGCAGTCCGACACGTGCCGAGAGGAGGAAGAGGAGGAAGAGGAGGAGGAAGAGGAAGAGGAGGAGGAGGACACAGAGGGAGGTTTAGGATGCAGGAGAGGAGGAGATCAAACACAGAGTGGAGCGTAGAAACACCTGCAGCTACATTCACACCTGATTCATGTCTGCAGCCTTTTCATTTACATCTCACCTGCTGCGGTCGGTGATTTTACATCCATCCGAACCTCAAATGTGGGTCATGTTCTGCTTCACCTCACTGATAATTACAACCAGGACGACCTCCAGATATTTTAAATGAACGGTCATTTAAATTCGTCCTTCAAAGTGTCTCAAACTCAGAGCGAAATCTGACGTCTGTATCTCGAGTCAAGCTAAAACCAGAACTTCAGGGTTCTGATCCAGTAAGTTCACCTCATTCAAAAGCTCTTTGACATTTGTAGCCACTGTAATAACCTAAAAATCTACCTGAGAACAGAGACCTTCTCTACAGTACCGTAACAGTGATGAACAGCGTCGTGTCGTCGGCGTCTGGCTTCACTTTCACACCCAAAAACCTCTCAGTTCATAGAGAGACCCGGCAGAAAGTGATCCGGTTATCAGAACCTCTCAATAAAACTCACAGAGGTAAAACTCTGCAGCAGGTTTCAACTCTCTGCAGGTTGATTTACATAAAAACTTCAAGAGAATCAATCAAAAGAACTGAACGGACTCCACGCTGTCGTCGACACCTCGTTAAGAACAGGAACACTTCCAACCCAGAACAGGTAATCACACAGACTGGAGGGTGATGTGTGACTGCCAGAATCAGAACACACAAACGGATCGAGTTCTGGCAGACGACCAACATCCGTCCACCATCACCGCAGCATCCACCTGAATCTCTACGTTCTGGACTTTGCGGTTGTGTTTCTGTGCTTTGTGTCTCAGAGGAGCTCGGTGAGGCCCGGCGTGGCTTTCTACTGGAGGTCCAAACCCCTGCAGCTCATTGGACCTGATCAGAACCTGCCCTCATACCTACACCTTCCTGTCTCCACCACTGCTCAGTGGAGAAAGAAACAAACAGTGCTGCATTCAAAGTGTCACGTAAATAAGAAACTCCAGCATTCACCGACACACAGAGCGCTGACAGGGACTTCTCTTTACACTACATTCATTTCAGATCACACCGTGTTGAACCCGGCCTGGTTCTGATGGGTCTGAGCCCGGCATGGATGCAGTAAACAGTCTTCTTCAGACACACGGTACATCTTAAGTTAAGAACCAACTTTCTGGCCCGGCACGACCCGGAACACGAGGCTGCTTCATGAGCGCTGTGTTCTCTGATCGGCGCTGCATCGCTCGCCGTCCCACAAAGCTTTAAACGCCAATTAACACGGATAATTAATAGAGCTGAACGTGCAATTACCTGGACTCAGCTCAGGTTTCTGTGCCAGGCAACAACTTCAGTCAGAATAACCGACAAAATAAAAGCACCGTCAAAATGAACGAGGCCGAGCTCCAAACACTCGAGTGCATTTACGGGAGAAAAAGGTGGAAACTCAAATAAAAACACTCCGACTTCAGAAGATGAGTCAGTCTGAACACTGTGTGCTGCAGCGCGGCTCTATTGTGCTCTAAGTGTTTGGTATTTTTCATCAACTGCGTCAATCTTCAACCGACTGCAGGAGGAACAAGGCAGGAGAGACAGAAGGAGGAGGAGGAGGAGGAGAGACTGAAGTACTCACAGAATGAAGATGACGACACCAGCAGCCGATATCAACACAGTCCCTGGGATGATGGAAGCCAGTTTAATCTCAGCGGGGTCCAGGACAGACGGGCGGACGGACGGCGGCGCAGATATACGATCCACAAGGACGACAGAGCCGGAAAAAACAAAAGCTCCGGGGAGAAATTCAAAAAAGAGGAAGTGAAGCTTCGGGGAGTGTGAAGTCTCTGCTCGGTCCTCTCCAGATTCAGTCCCTCGCTGCGTCTCTTTCTTGGTCTATCAGTCTGTTTTATCTCACTGAGGCTGCAGAGGAACTTCTAGATCAGGACGTGTCCACATCTGGAGGGAGGGAGTTAAAACAGGAAGTCTGAGTGTGTTTGACCTGGACGGGGGGTGATGAGGGGGGAGTCAGAGGAAACACCAGTAAATGTTTGTTGTCGATAAACAGGAAGGTAAAAGATGAACGTCTGAGGCCGAAGCTCTCTGTTTTTCCACGTCGGAGCCTCTTTTTTTTTTCTCCTCCTGACAAAGACGAATCTGGTTTGCGGACGAGATGAAGAAAACACAGGACGGGCGCAGAAACAAACTCAATTACAGACGGATGGAGATAATGGTGTGTATCGGTGGCACCTGCTCGGCCTCCTCTCTCTCTTCCTGTCTGCTTTTTCCACCTGACTGCCAAGATTAAGGCATATAATCAAATTCTCTTAATTGGCCTCGATCGTGGCGACCGGCCAAGAGTCTCTCTCTCTCTGTACTTTCCTCCCTCGCTCGCCCGGCACAGTGCGGGGAATGACAATGAGTCCTGGGCGGCTGCAGCGCCTGTCAGTCAAGACTCGGGGCTCCTGCAGTCGACTCTCCCTGCTGACTCACAACCAGTTGTTATCTCAGCCGTCGGCTGCCGCCCTGATCTCGCCATGTCCTCCCCGCCGCCCCGCCCACTGCTCCTCCCTCCTATCGATCACCCTGAATGATTGACGGGATACTTTTTAGCCCCGCCTCCCTCTTCTTTCTTTCCGCCGATCTTCTCCTCTTTGTGTTTGTATCTAATCTCTCCTGCTCTTCCCGTGTCTAATCCCCATCTAGATCTGCTGTTGCTAATTGGTTTCAGGTGTCTCTGGCGGCGGCGGGAAGGAGGGAGAGAGGGGGAGGGAGGTGAGGGATGGAGGGGAAGATTTCACGCCGCCGTCGCCATTAATTAAAAAGATGATTACTCAGAATACAAAGATTAAAGACGAAAATAGGAAGCGCCGGGGCCGATAATAACCTGGTAGCACTTTATAACTCCTCGCTCAGCTCACACAGTGTGTGTGTTTTCTTTCTGTTTCGCGTGTGTGCGTGAGCGTGTGTGTGTGTGTGTGTGTGTGTGTGTGTGGTCGTACATCCAGCAGCTCTCAGCTTGTTAAAAATGGCCGCGCTCAGAGGAAAAGTTTGTTGTGCAGGTCGTTGCGGCTACATGGCAGCAGGTCACCTCCTGCCAGCGCACATCCTGCCTCGCCTCCAACAAATCGTCTGTCTGCAGCTCGTCGGCTCAAATTACATCCACCGTGTCGCGGCTGCAGGTCCAGAAACCCAAACAGGAAAACTCCAAACTCCCACAATCCTCTGTGGCTCAAAACAGTCCACGAAAAAACACCCAGAATCCTTTTCTGCTCCTCTTTGCTGTCCTCAGCGCAGCAGCTGGGGTCGTCCTTGAACGGATGCGGTTGCCATGACACCTCTGAGGAGGATGTGCCGAGCGGTCCGGAGGGCGAGCGGCGGGCTCACACCTGTGGCATTCTGGGAGATGATGGATGCTGAAGCCACGCTGAGGCGGATCGGACGAGTTCTGCAACGACAAGGAAACAGACGACAGAGTGAGATCAGGCTGGAGTCATAAACAGGAAACAAACAGTGAGATGTGAATGAATCAACTCGTCTCTTTCTGACAACGTGACGGTGAAACTTTTTACTTCAGTCTCTCGTTCAAACATCAGCTGAATGATGTTCGAGCGGCTGGAAAAGTCAGAACGAGCTGTTAGTCTGAACTTCAGCCCGTCGTCGGCTCACAGCGCTCGGCTGTTATCAGCGAGGTTGTTTCTCTCACGTCTTCTCTTTCGGATGAGTGGCAGCGAATATATTTTCTTCTCACATTAATTCAGTTTAACAGCTGCTTGCGATGCTGTTTTTTTTTGTTTTTTTTATTGCGTTGGCAGAAACAAAACATTTGGGAGGTAGCGGCTTCTCACTTGACCTGATTTGTCTCTTTCTGTATTCATTACGAGTCACTCCGGATGAAAGCTCCACTGAAAAACATGCTAAATGTTGCTTTTCCACGCAAGTGAGGAGATTAAAGAGCGATAAATAATAAAAAAAGAGGAAGACAAACAGAAGGAAGTGAAGCAGATAACTCCGTTACACAGTCGAATTAAAGATAAACAACAGAGAGGATTATGGTAATTTATAATTTCTTCAAGACAAAAAGAAAACAAGAAAACTCAAATCGGGTTTGACAAGCGTAGACATGACTGTGGTCGATAAAAGCATCAGAGTGACAAGAGGAAGAACAAACCGACCCAAACACGACTACAAGACACAAATAGTCTCAGAGGAGGAGGAGGAGGAGGAGGAGGAACGAGTGTCTGTGGAAAAGAGCAAAAATAAAAGTGGGAGAGAAAACACATGTTCATGATGTCGAAGCAGGAAAATAACTGGAGAAGAGACGCGAGTGGGAGGAAAACTCTCACAATCAGTTTCCTCTGATTCATGGAGCCGAGTCGACGTGAAATATTGGACCCACTGGTTCCAACTGGCGCCGGCTCCCGAGAGGACGGAGCGGCTGACGACTCCACGGCGTTTAAACAGAGAATTCATTCTGTTGGAGTTTAGTTCTCAGTGTCCAGATCTAATTTTGGAAAACTTCTAATGTAGAGATCTTTTATCCACAAACCAACTAAACTCTTCTAATGTGCAATATGTAAGAATTTAAGTTTACAACATCCAGAAATTATCGACACAGTGTGAAGAGGAAACAGATAAAGCTACAAAACCTCTTTCTCTCACCCAGCAGTGCTGCACTAACTGTATAAACACTCTGGCTAGCTGCACAGCTAACTGCGCTAACACAGCTGCACTCATAAACAGAATGTGGTTAGCAGCAGTTAGCTACTACAGATTGTTCTTATCTACATATTGCATCTTCAGTCAAATCCAGAAGCGTCTGCTCGATAGTCTTTATTCAAAAAGCGGCTATTTTCATGATGTCGTGCTCACACCTACCTACCTCTAACCTACGTAACGTTAGCATGCAGCCACTTCCTGGCTAACACTGCTGTTCGACTGTCTGTCACCTCCAGGCTTAAAAACATTTATCAGAGATGATTGTTGGCAGTTTAGAAGAGATTCACACCTTTCATCGCACCGTGCAACACTTTTCAAAGTGCTGATGTCAGCTAGGACCAGAAGAATGCTAATGTTAGCTGCTATTTTTATGGCTATTAAGGTTGCACTCCCAGCCTTTTCTGATTTTGAGGGGAGAAAATTATATTTAGACCTTTATTCTGGTTGTAACACACACACACACACACACACACACACACACAAACACACACACACACACACACACACACACACACACACACACACACACCTTCGTTGCTGTGAGGTCCAGATGGGAGGGGTGAACTATTTCATGTTCCAGCTAACTTCACAGCTAACTGGTAAAACATCCACACTCACCACTTCCTGTCTCTTCAGCAGGGGGCGGAGCCAACAGAGTGAGCCACGCCCCTCACCTGCTGAAGAGCTCCAGGATCGAACCATTCAGAGGAGGGAGGGGGAGTAGAGATGCAAAACAACCCTGATTTATGTGATTAGATTGTGTTAAGGATTGACTGATATAATGTGTATTAATGTAAATAATCATTCTCTGTATTTAAAGGTTGTGTGGTTGTTGGTTTTGTGTAAATATTCTCATGATTGTGTTCCTGCCTGAGTGGTCGGCTCCACCTGATGACCTGCAGTCTGTGAGACAACTGAAAGCCACCGTCGGTCCATCAGACACACAGTTTTGGTTCTGAAGACTTTCCAGTTGGACTTGGAGCTGGGATCAGACTACAGGAGCATCAGAGATGATTTAAACCTGCCTTATAGTGACTGTTTAATCTTACTCTGTATCACAATTAACAAATCAGAAAACAGATGTTCCAGTTTTCCGTCCACATGTTGGAGACATCTTCACCCTCCTGCTTATCCAACAAGTAACTCTGAACACGAGTGTCCAACTCTGCAGGATTATCTAAAACAAGAGACACAGAACATCGTTTGACTTCCTTCCATTACTGCTCTCAGTACTGTAAGATAAATGCACGTAAATCATGCATAAGATAAAACATGTTGTGAATACGAGTGTGTTCTCTGCGTGCAGAGAGACTCACACCAGAGGAAGTGAAGAAGGAAGAACGACAGCAGAAACGTGCCGTCGTCTGTCTGAGATGACTGTGATTACGGCGACTTCACACCAAACTCTCCTCTGAAATGTGACGGCGTCTAACAGGAAGCGATCGTGTCGGCTGCGTCTCCGTCACACTGAGCTCACGTTGCATAATTCCACCTGTAGCGCTGCAAGTGCTCAGCTACAGCAAATAAGTAGAAAACATCGAGCTGAGTGCTGCTTTTCAGGATTCAGCCTGCAGACGTGTTTCCATTCCACAAAGAGAGAAACACTTCTCAACCCTCTTTTTTAATATTTTCTGAGCGGGATGGAAGACTGTGGCTGAGTAACTCTGCAGATGTGAGCAGAAAGTCACCTTGGACTTTCTCATTGATGTTCATGTTTGTATTCAGATTCAGCTCTTGTTCAGACGAACACACCAAATTAGCCACAGATATTCCCGACACCGTGCAGCTGAAGTCATTTTTGCTCTTTTGGCTCCCTCGTCTCAAAGTCAGAGAGTTTAAAAGCCTGAAATAAAATCTGTGGTAAACGCAAGATAATATTATATTCGACTGTACAACAAAGAATACGTCGGTAAAGACCTCACGTTTGATTTTTAAGCTGTCTAGCTGAGACTACAGAGGTTGTCGGGGACATTAAACATCATCACAGTGAACTCAGAGACTCATCTGCTCATTAGTCGTCTTTACAGTCACGTTCAGGCTACACAAGTAATTGGACACTTCATCAGAGAACAGCGGATGATGTGCTAAAACAACAAGCCAGAAACCCAGCAGGAGGACAGGACCAGGATCAGACGCAGAGACGTGGGAGGGAAACAGACAAAGACAGGAAGTGGAGAGTAAAACATGAGCAAACTTTCAACTTAAAACAGGAAATCACAAAACTCAATCTCAGGATGAAATCAAAGTCAAATGCACCACCATCATTTGGATTCATCCGTCACGGCAGCTCTGTTTGCCTCCACACATTTAACTTTGGATATTTCTTGTGCACAGATAAACATTTCACCTTCAGTGACGGTGAATAAACACAACAAACCCTCGAAATCCAGGATCTCAGTGAGCGATCTCACTCTGGTTCTGACTGCCGGAAGGACTGGAGGACCGTCTGACTGACTGACATCACTTCCTGCAGGCCGAACCGCGACATCACATCCAGTTTGCTGTGACACAGCAGCATTAAACAGTAAATGTCAGAGTGTCCTCTACACATCGCCTGCTGCAAACAATGTAAATGCAAATAGCAGCAGTCTGAACTCGACTTGAACTCAAGAACTTGATTAGAATAAAGTTTTTATGTTTCCTTTGTGACTTTGCGGTCGTCAGAGGAGCTGCTGCTGCTGCTGCTGCTGCTGCATTATGTTTATGTGATGTAACATACGGGCTGCCAAACGTAACAAGCAGCTCTCTGCAGTGTTTCAGCCCAAGGTCATCTGTCAACGACGTCCGGGGTACCGTAACACTTTTCAATAACACGCCTCAGTTACATAACGTCGTCTGAGGCCGGCGGGCTCAGCAGCGCCGCCTGGACGAGGACGACGACTCGGCGGTCGAGCGGCAGACAGTCAGCGAATCACAGCCGACCGTTTCAATAACACCGCGGGGACGTGCACCATATGTCATCGGTCCTGCAGATCCAAATCACTGCCGTCCTCCAGAGACTCCATGTGTGTAAAGTCAGGCCCACTTCTGAGTCTTCTGACCTCATAATCTGTTTCTCTCAGAAATGCATCACATCAGTAACCACAGACGACTGACTTCTGCTTCACGGGACGTTAACAGATCACTAGTGTTCACTTCTCTGCTGTGCGTCTTTTGTAAATCACATTTAAGACGTAATATCATTCATGGTTTACTTGCTTTAATGTTCAAAATGTTATTTCTCCTCATACTGTTCCCTTGTTTCACCCTCTGTCTGAAACCCCCTCCGAAAAGGACACAGCCTGCTCTGATTGGTCGGCTCACACAGGCCTGAGCCAGTTAGCTTAGCTTCACTTCTACTCTGAACATCACCACGAGAAGTTCTTCTAAACCAAACACTTCCTCACACGTTGGCACGCCAACTGCTGGGTGCTCATCAGAGTTTGATGATGCAACACATTAAACTTTATCGTCCCGGTGGGGAAGTTTGTCTTGGACTCGAACGTTGTGCACGAGCTATTTCTGCTCCGTAGAGGAGACAATAGCAATACACAAAAACAAAGCAGCACATGTGACAAAAACAACATATCACACACATGTAACCAGTGAGAGGAGAACCGTAAGATCATGAACACTCCCTGCAGCCCCCAACAAATCCTCAAGGAGTTCTGTATCATCAACCAGAGGACAAGAGATACGATGCTGGACCTTCAACATCTTCATCTCATCTGGAGGTGGTGCTCTGTTCAGAAGTGACGTAGACAAGTTATGATAGTAAAGGCAGAGCAACAAACGAAGCATTCCAGGAGCCTCAGGAGCAGTGTCTTCTGGGAATAAAACTCCCTCTGATGTCGACTTTTGGCTTCGGTTAGATGCACAAAAAACCCAGAGCACACTGAAGTGAAGGAAGCAGAACAAAAACCTTAATATGGCCTCTTGTGTGATGGCCAGAATTCAACCATTGAGTCTATTCTTTAATACAGAACAGTATGCAGGCAAATAAAGGATACAAAGTCAGAAACTCAAACAAACAAAATGAATCAGGAAGTGTAAACTACAGTCCAGTGTTGAGTTCATGTGTTAAACGTCCGTCTACGCTGTCAAAATGTCGACTTCAGTGCTCAAACTGTACAGATCCACTGACAGTTCTGGTGTTGGTGCTCACACCCAACGAAAACACAGAACTCACAGAATTTAATCAATTAATAATTCCAATAACGAGGTTACGTCCCTTAAAAAAATCCCCTAAAATGTTGAGAAAAAAAAAGCAAAGCAGTTCTGCTTCATGTAAATCTTCTTTGAATGACAAGTAAAAAAGAAAACAACCACTTGGGGCCACAGCTGGTCGTGAAGACGCAAACAAAACACAACACAACCACAATCACTGCCGACAGTCGACGTACCTGCCATAAATCCACCTGATCATGCAGTTAATCAGACTGTAAAGCCCTCGAACTGGCAGAAATTCAGCCAGGGCGACTAATTTGGGATTAAAATGGGCTGTAATCTCTACAGAGTCAAGAAATAAAGCAACATGGCAGCAGCAGCACAACAAAAAGAAGCCCGAGCATTATGTGCTTTGTGACTAAGCTGCATTAAAAGCTTATTTTTTAGGTTTTTATGTGCTCTTACTTCACATCAAAATGTACATTCATGTGTACAAACAAGCTAAAATGCTGCAAGCAAACAGCTCCAGTTAAACTCTCAAATCTTCAGTCACTTCAGTGCGTCGGCAGCTGGAGTCTCTCTGCAGCTCAGCTTCAAGTGGCAGGTGTTTAAAATTAGTGCTTTAAAGCCGCCGCCGCTGACCTGCGTCGTAGATGACTGCACGGAGTGAATAGCTAATGCAGCTGTGTGGTCGCACTGCTCAGAGCTACTTGAGCCAGAGGGGCTCAAATAGCTGTTAAGAGTCCACTTTACTCTCCAAAAGTCACAGGTGTGCAGGGTGACTGACCCGGAGGGTAGAAGCACTTCGAGCTTAATGTTAGTTTTGTTAAAACACTCCTCTGCAGGAGTGTTTTGACGCGCTCATTAGAGCGCCGGTGATGAAAGGTGGATTGTACTTTTTTTCACACATATTCTTATAATGTTACAGCTGAACAGTCGGGCTTTTAGAAGCACTCTGCTTTAAATGTGATTGTAATAAAAGAAAAGGCGGAGTGTTTGACATATGCTGTGTGTGTTATGTGAAATTAAAAGTTCCCAGCAGTAAGAAAATGTCACATATTGTAGTTACAGAGTCTTTATGTTGATGACGGCTCTCAGTCAAAGTCAACTGGACTTGTGTCAGTTTCTTGAAGATGTTTCAGCTCTCGTCCAAGAGGCTTCTTCAGTTCTGACTAACTGGAGGGAGCCGCAGACTAATTCCCCTGTGTAGGAGTGTCCTTACAGTGTATGAGAATGTCCTTACAGAGTGTAGGAATGTCCTTACATAGTGTGGGAGTGTCCTTACAGAGTGTGGGAGTGTCCTTGCAGAGTGTTGGACTGTCCTTACAGAGTGTGGGAGTGTCCTTACAGAGTGTAGGAGTGTCCTTACAGAGTGTAGGAGTGTCCTTGCAGAGTGTTGGACTGTGCTTACAGAGTGTGGGACTGTCCTTGCAGAGTGTCAGAGTGTCCTTACATGGTGTAGGAGTGTCCTTACAGAGTGTGGGACTGTCCTTGCAGAGTGTCAGAGTGTCCTTACAGGGTGTAAGAGTGTCCTTATAGAGTGTGGGACTGTCATTACAGAGTGTGGGACTGTCCTTACAGAGTGTCAGAGTGTCCTTACAGGGTGTGGGAGTGTCCTTACATAATGTAGGAGTGTCCTTACAGAGTGTTGGAGTGTCCTTACAGACTGTAGGACTGTCCTTACAGACCGTAGGACTGTCCTTACAGAGTGTCGGAGTGTCCTTACAGGGTGTGGGAATGTCCTTACAGAGTGTATCTTAAAGCCGGTCGGCCGTTTGAAACGACCATCAAGGCAGAGCTGCAGTTTCACCTCCAGACAGCTTAATAAACATTCACACCTGGGCTCACCTGGGCCTAACACTGATGCTAATGGACAGTGTTTACCAGATGTTGAACTTCTGATATTATCATCTCCATCTCGTTGCTGCTGTTTACATTCACCCTGACGCCCTGGTTTTCTAGGCATTTATTTCTCAGGGTCATATTTTATTTCGCTGGAAGCCATTTTGTCCTCTTTCTGTTATTGTCTGTTATGTCTTCAGACGTGTTTCTGCTCCACATGGAGCTCAGCGTGAAATATTTCTGTTCAGCAGCATGAACTTCCGCTGTGAACGAGTAAAAAGACATTTGTGCTCAAGGAATCTTTTCCTTAATATAAAATTAATCACTCCCTCTGAGTCTATTTGGCCTCGACAGAATAGAGCAGATTAACAGACAGGCTGGAGGCTATTGATCAGAATCATAAATGTGCAGGTTGTTACAGGATGAATGAGGAGAAATTATTGTTCAAACGCTAAAAAAAGGAGGCGAACGTGCCCACAGAAGTCCGACATGTGAAGATTTCATGTCACAATTATGTTTCTGTTGAACGGACAGAATCTCCTGTTTGCACTTTGTGCAGATTTACATCAGCAAACATTTACCTCGTGTTGTGTCCTATTTAAACTGGGGCTGTTTGTTCGTCCTGCTCTGTTTGGCTCTGATCATCTGAGACATGAACCATCTGTGACTGGAAACCTTTACTGTGAAATGTCCCGACCAAATGACTTCCCCCGTGAGTGTCATTTGTTACACTTAGTCAACCGCAGTGAATTTGAGTTTTAATCTCATTTTGTCTCTTCTTGGCGCCCACACGGACATTTTAGGATCCACTTTACAGGCGATAGTTTTATATACTCTAAACTGTAGTGAGATATGAAGACAGCAGTGCGTCGTGGACACAGCTGGTTCTGGTTCTGTCCACACTTAACAACCTCTTCACTTTCCAGTCACCAGAACGACCGAGCTTCCGCCAAATTAAAACACTAGCTTCTGAAACTCGTTCTGTGAGGTGGAGTGGGGTTATAAAGCCCTAAATCTGCATCGCTACCAGCCGACAGTCCAGATTCCTCCGTCATCAACAAACACGACGTTGAGAGAACAAACAAGGGTCGATTTGATTAGATGGAAACAACAACAGAAGCCATATGTTTCTGTTCCTTCTTCTTCTGCTTTTAAAACCAGAAGTGTAACGTCTAATACGACACCATCAGCGTTTAAATGGGTTCTGTGTTACAAGGTGCTTTTCCTCCCGACACTAGACGTGGAATTTCTCCAGAAAATGAAGCCTGGCTGCAGTCAGTCCGGCAGCCTGGCAGCATTTCTGTCTGCTCTCACGTCTCCATTAAAACCCAAACGAATCAATACACACGTGTGTTTTGTCCTGCGGTGTTTGTAGTTGTTTAACTGAGGAAAACAGAAAGTGTTCAGTTGTCTTTGTGACTGCAGAACAAAAAATCTAATCACCACTTAGAAATGCTACTGGCGGCTGTAACTCGGATCAGATAAGAGCGGGTCGTCTCGTCATCAGAAGGTTCGAATCCCGTTTGAATCTTCTGTTTTTTGTTGTTTCGTGGCCACGACCACCGACACGAGCTTTCTATCATTCTATCAAATTATTAAAACGCAGAATGTGTGAGTTACTTCATCAGAGCCTGTTGTTTGAATCTCAGCTGACACTTTTGTTTTCCGTCACCTATTTCCGGTGTTTTTCGATGACTGATGTTCCAGCTGTGTTAAAAGTGATTCTCTGTCACTTTAGTAGAAATGATTTGACTTTGTACATTTATTACTCTTTAGTAGTTCCATTTCATTCACGCAGTTTAACTGAAAGGAGACAGCCTCCCATTAAAAGCCACCATTTTATCTCCCTCTGCGCCGCCAATCACGTCTCCGTGGGTCGGTTAAAGGCCGCCCGCGTTCACTTTAATTACGATATAAAAGCGCGAGGCGCGACATGTCTCCCTCTCCTCGCCTGACATAAAGCGTGACGGCTCATTCTCGCCGTATCAGTCGTGTGAATGGCTTTTCTAACGGCGCTGATCGAGTTTCTAACTGATGTCGCCCGGCGTGTAGGACATGATGGATGCTGGTCCCGGTGCTGAGGGGTGAGGGGTGATATATGGCTGCTGGCATCACGCAGGTTAATAAACCCAAGACGCACGGAGACAAAAGAGACGCAGGAAATGCTGCTGACAGATCTGAGCTGCTGATATCTTCTGACGCCGTCTGCGGAGGATTTACAGCTCCATCAGTCAACAACATCTTAACTTAAACTTCTCTTTAAATCTGTTCCTGCTGTTTTATCACCTCCCTGTCTGTTAGCGCTCAGTCGAGGACACGCCGCTCGTCCTCCTCCACTCTGTTTGTCTCCTTGACTCGGGTCATCAGAACATCTTCACAAAGTGTGAGTCTGCAGTGTGTGTGTGTGTGTGTGTGTGTGTGTCCTCCCGACGGAAATGGACACATCTATTGTTCTGACTAATTAATGACGTTACCTGATGGAAACTGATAAATAATCATTTCCACTGAGACTGTCCTGAGTACGCAGCCACGTGGAGTCTCTTTGTAGGGCTTTGTGTGTTTTGGTGGCCATTTTGTGTCTTTGTGGCTCTTCTGTATCATCATTGTGTGATCATTCTCATGATAATCGAGTTGTATCTCAGTATCTTATCTTTCCCCGAGTGTAATTTGAATGCTTTTGGAAGAGATTGGCAGGAGACGAGTGTTGAGCAGCGTCCAAAGTGATCTGACATGAAACACTTCCTGTTTTCTGTGAACGCAGCGCCAAAGCTTTTCGTCTGTTTCTGTTTTTCCTCTATTTTCCGTCTTCCAGCGTGTCGACACAGAGCCCAGCGTAGCTCTGCTGTCCAACATTTTTACAAACGACACGTCTACAGTTACTTCACGATGACACAAACACCTCCTTCATTAATGTTCCCACAGGATCACAGAGAGCTTCGCAGCCGGTGCGTTGCCCTTTAAATGTGCGACACCTGAAAGGGCGGCGATCAATCTGAAGGGAAATTCATTTTTTAAAGGCCAAAAGTCTTTTAATCAATATGAAACATAACCGACAACACAGCAGTATTTACATTTTGTCTCAGATCTCAGCAGGAAGTAAACCTTTCTGTTAAATGACCCAGAAAATAATTGATCGCTTTAATAATTAATCTTGATCTATATGAGAA
This sequence comes from Sparus aurata, assembly GCF_900880675.1. Classification (NCBI taxonomy): domain Eukaryota; kingdom Metazoa; phylum Chordata; class Actinopteri; order Spariformes; family Sparidae; genus Sparus; species Sparus aurata. The sequence goes on along the minus strand of NW_022045110.1, from coordinate 247,631 downwards.
TGCGAACGATGAATAATCAATCATCTCTCATAAATACTGTGCAGCTGCTGTTTGTGTTGCAGTGCAGGTGAGTGGAAACACTCCCAGGTGACGAGAGTTGAACCAACACGCTCCTGTTTATGCATTAACTGCAGCACACACACTCAAAAATACATGTTTAATATCACACACACGTGCCTATAGATGTGTAGGCTGCACACACACACACACACACACACACACACACCTGCAGCCTCTCGTGCATAACGTCGTCTCCATCTACGTGGCGCTGTCACCTGCAGTGACAGCAGCAGGCTAACGCTCTCTGGGATCCAGCACGCATACATTAACACTGGAAACACTCTCGCTCCGGCTGCAGTGTGATTATCCCTCCACCCACCGCTCTCACATCCCATCGCACTGATTCTAATAACAATCGTCTCGTTCTCACGCGGCGAGAGGACGCGTCGAGGCGCTCTCACCGTTACACTTTGAAAGCAATCAAAGGTCAGAACGGCGCCGGTTTTAAGTCGAGCGCGTGTCGATCGCTCAGCGGTGCCTAAACGCGCAGAGCGAGCAGTTTTCTTCCCCCCGTCGGCCTGGAGATGCCGTTCAGCTCGGTGGTTTCAGATCCCCGTGGTTTTCTTTAAGTAAGTGCCTGTAAACATCTGCTGTCTAACGCTGAGCTGTTCTGTTCTACCGTGATGTTCAACAGCAACAAAAGGCCTGAGAGGATGTTTGAAAGACGCCGTCGGCAGCACTTAAGTCAACATAATACACATAATCACAGTGAAGAACGTCCTCGAGGGACGCAGCTCATACAGACTGCAGAGGCACGTCAGGTGGAGACGAGCTCAAGGTAGCACGTATATAATACCAATACCAGCAGAGAAGTTATAGTTTATATTCCAGAGACGTCTTCTCTGAAATGTTGAGCACCAGCGACAACTTCTGCTTTATGTTTTATGTGAAGTAAATGTTGATTGCACATCGTTAAACCAGTTTATGGTGAATTACAGATCATCATTATAGATTATCATTCGTACTTGTGTGAGAAATCTCCATCATGAACCTCGAATGTCCAGGAAACACTGAGATACGAGATCAGGCGATGACACCAGGAGGAACGTCCCGGTTAGAAAATACACCAACAGAGTGTTTTATGGAAACAGGGTGAGACTCCTCGAGATGTCCACGAGTATAAAACCAGAAGTGAAACGTCTATAACGACACCATCAGCGTTGTGCTTTTCCGCCCGACATTTTTCCAGAAAATGAAGCCTGGCTGCGTTCAGTCCGGCAGCCTGGCAGCATTTCTGTCTGCTCTCACATCTCCACTAAAACCCAAATGAATCAATACACTGGTGTGTTTTGTCCTGCGGTGTTTGTAGTTGTTTAACTGAGGAAAACAGAAAGTGTTCAGTTGTCTTTGTGACTGCAGAACAAAAAATCTAATCACCACTTAGAAACGTTATTGGCGGCTGTAACTCAGGAAGAGCAGGTGATGAGCAGCTGGCAGCCTCCAACATCAGCTTATATGTGTGTGTGTGCGTGTGTGTTTCCAAATCATGGATAAAAAACACACATTTTACCCGAGATGGCCGACTGAGGCTACATGCATGATCTGCTAGCAGCCAGCGAGGTGTTATTCTCCACTAAACTCTGAACTCTGACTCAGGGAGGTAATTCAGACTAAAACCATGAATCCTGCAGGAAACAAACAACAAGACGTTTCAGAGTCGGAGTCAACAAACAGCAGCTCACTCTGCAACAAGTGCTGCGATGCTAACAGCTAGCCAACAGACCCAAAGCCCGGTCCTTCACAGCAAACAGACTCTGAGGGACGATCGTTCTGTTTAAACACATGTGAGACATTTTCAGCTTCAGCGTTCTGATTCAAGGACAGAAACGAGTCCAGCTCTGCCTCCGAACCAAACATGAAATCAACAGCCGGCACGTGATTGGCCACAAAGCTTCATCTGCAACATGTGATGTGACACATTCCCACTGAGCAGAAACAACAGGTGGTCCGCTGGGACGAGGCCTCGCTCTCTATCTTTAGTCCTCGTTCCCCCAAAAGCGGCGAGCGAGCGAGCGAGCGAGCGTCTGAAGGGAAACACGAGCTGATGAAAGCGTGGTTAACAATCAGGCTGCTGTTTCCAACCACCAAACAATTAATACACATTTCAGCTGCAAATTGGACCACATGGGACGTTTTAGGATGTGAGCACTTTTCATCCGATGAATAATTTATCATGTGAGTGAATCAACTTCCCGCCTGGTTTCTGTACGTGTGTGTGTGTGTGAGTGTGTGTGTGTGTGTGTGTGTGTGAACAGCGGCGATCAGGATCAGGTTGTTCACTGATGCTCAGCTGTTAACACCAAGCTAACTGTAGCATGACTGGCGTTTATCAGGCCGCTGCAAACAGGCGGCTGTGTGTGTGTGTGTGTGTGTGTGTGTGTGTGTCTGTGTTTGTGAGTGTGCATGTGTGTGTGTGTCTGAATGCCTCCGTGGCCTTTTATTCAGTGTTTCTATCGGCGGTTAAAAGTGTCCGCGGGGATGATGATGGTATGGAGAGGATGTCAGCGGATGTGGAGGCGGTGTGTGTGTGTGTGTGTGTGTGTGTGTGTGTGTGTGTGTGTGTGTGTGTTGGAGGGGGCGATGAGGCAGCAGAGTGATGGATGAAGAGAGGGATGGAGGGATTAACGGGGTTCAACCCCCGACTGTCGATATCATGTCAAGCCCGACGCCTCTCAGCTTCAGGCGCTGGAGTCTTGATGACTTCCAGTTTACAGCGCATGAATGTGTGTGTGTGTGTGTGTGTGTGTGTGTGTGTGTGCATTTTCCTGCTTTGCCTGGCTGCCTGGCTGATGGTGCAAATGAGTGATGGTTGCAGAAAAGAAGGGCGAAGGGAGGAACAAGAAGACGAGAAAATATGGAGAAGAGAAAGAAGCGAAGAAGGTGAGCGATGGATGGAAAAGGAGGCGCGAAACGCCTGATGGATGGTCGGCCGAAAACGACGGTAGATGAGGAGGTGCGAAGGGAAGAGAAGCGGGAGAGAGAGATTGATGGATGGAGGGAAGATGAAGGAATAACGAGCGCGGTCACGGAGAGGAAGAGGGGAAGCGCAAAATTAGGTGGAAGGAAGAAGAAACGAAGGAAGAAGAAGAAGATAAAAAGCAGCAGAGGAGCGCAGGAAAAGAGCAAACCCCCCTCCCACTGTGTGTCCTCCAACACACACACACACACACACACACACACACACACACACACACACTCTACATCACACACTCACACTCACCCATCTGCTTCTCCTCCCGTTGGGCGACCCAGCAAACGGCAGCTGTGGTGCCGGCACAGTGACAGCAGAGCCGGCTGAAGACTGACGGGAGGAGAGAGGAGGAGGAGAGAGGAGGAGGAGAGAGGAGGAGGAGGAGGAGAGGAGGAGGAGAGAGGAGGAGGAGAGAGGAGGATGAGAGGAGGAGAGAGGAGGATGAGAGGAGAGAGAGAGGAGCAGAGCGATAGTCCCTCGACCGACCGAGCAAGACGTCTGCACCGGAGGAGAGAGAGAGAGAGGGAGCAGGAGAGGAGGTGCAACAGACAAAACAGCAGCAGAACAACTCCTCGTGACGACCAGAATCCAGGTTTTACTCCAAATCCACCTGAGAGACGACTCACACACACACACACACACACACACACACACACACACACACTGTCGCAATGACACCGCCGGGCCGACGGTGCGAGAGGAGGAATGAACACACAGACTCCAACACCTCCTCCTCCTCCTTCTTCTTCTGTTTACCTCCTGCTGCTGTTCGTCCTCTTTCTCCACCTGGTCAGCGACACACAGACTAAAGAGGAAACGCTCGTCGTCTTCTTCTTCTTCTGTTACATTCCTGGTAGGATCCTGTGTGCTGCTGTGGAGTCTCTCCTCTCTCTGCGTCCTTCAGTGTCGGACTGACTGCTGCTGCTGTTTCACAGCGCAGAGGCTGGACTGCATTCAGCTCCCTCTCTCTCTCTCTCTCTCTCCCTCCCCCCCTCCTTCCTCTCTCGCCCCTCTCTCTCTCTCCCTCTCTCTCCCTCCCCCCCCTCCTTCCTCTCTCTCTCTCTCTCTCTCTCCCCCCTCCTTCCTCTCTCGCCCCTCTCTCTCCTCTGATGAGCGTATCTCCATCCCTCCTTCAGCCTCTCTCTGTCTCTCCTTCAGTCATTCTCGGATCCCGTCCACCTGTTTTCCTTTTCTTTTCTTTTTTTTTTTTTTTTAGTTTTAATGCTTAAACAAGTCAGAGCTCGCAGCTCGCAGCAGCAGCATCACGTCACCTGACAACCATCAATTATCACCTGCAGCACACACGCCTCACATGTCATCCAGGCAGAAGACGTGGTCGGGTTAGACGAGCCGGTCCAGAAGACACGCCGCTGAAATCGCTGCTTTTCCAGAGAGTTGACACCCGTCGAGGGGAGGCAGTTATATACTCCACAAAGATCGATGATCCTGATTTTATCAATCGATATTTCATCTGATCACCACAACATTTTCCACAAATGTGACCAGTCATCGTAGTTTCGCTGAAGCCAACATTCACACCTCTTGCTTTTTTTTTTTTTTTTATGAGCAATCAAATCTCCAATAAAGAAATAGTTCCTGCACACATACGTCGACTTCTCGGTCACAAAGACGAAACCTAAAAAGTGTTTGCGTTGATTTGAATCCATCGTCGTAGTTTCACCAACAGTCCTGTAAAGACGCAGACGTACGACATGAACGACCAAACGTTCCGTCACATTCTGTGTTTCCTTCCTGTTCTGCACGAAGCGTCGCACTGGAACACAAACGAAAAACATCGACTGACAAACGCTTTCAACGCAAAACACAACCGAAGAACGTCAGAACCCTCAACAGACGAGAGAAATCCACACGACGGAGGCTGCTGCGACCAGATCTGGAGAATCAAGGTGAGTCTGATTAAATAAACAGGTGGAGTTAAATCACGATGGTTTGTAGAACGTCATCGCATAAAGAAGCCTGAACTCAGAAACACTCTCCTGCACCGCGTACGGAACATTTACGCTGATGAGAGTTCATCTTTTAGTTTTGTGATATTTTATTGTCATTTGTGCAGATAAACCAACACACCTGTGTGTGTGTGTGTGTGTGTGTGTGTGTGTGTGTGTGTGTGTGTGCAGACCTGAGGTGTACGTTCACTCTACAGAAACAAAAAGAACGTATCTGTAATACAAACAGCAGAAATCTACTCTGCGCTCGCAGCAAAGAGAAAAACTGACTCCGGTTTTTCCCCAGAGACGTGAAGACACACACACACACACACACACACACACACACAGACACACACACACACCTCTACATCCATCCAATAAACACACAGTCCACAGTGAGCGCTGTGAAGGTAAACAGTCCACTGCTGACACTGGAGCAGCTTCAGGGAGAAACCACTTACCAAGGAGTCAATGTGTGTGTGTGTGTGTGTGTGTGTGTGTGTGTGTGTCTCTCTTTGTGTGTGTGTGTGTGTGTGTGAACATGTATGAGTCACTGCATAAAATCTCCATCTTAATTCATTCTCTCTTTTTCTGAGAACCCAGATCTTGTTTTCTTACAGCTGATTCTTCGACACGTCGCAGCTCGACTGAAAACTCGACGTCCAGTTTTAGTTGTTTTGGCTGCAGAAGGAATCAAACGTCACGTCACGTCACGTCACGTCACGTCACGTCACGTCACGTCACGTCAGCGTCACGTCACGTCACGTCACGTCACGTCACGTCACGTCACGCTGTTCACTGCAGTAATCTGGACGAGGACGTCAGATTGGGAAAGGATATAATCTCACCGTTGATGTAATACTGATGGAGCTCGCAGCCTTTAATAAACACTGTTTCCCACAGAAACGCCTCAGAGCGCCACAGGAACACACTCCACTCCACGAGTCCCAAAAGTATCTCAGATATTTAGATTTTATTAACATATAACTCAGATCTTTCTCTAATCCCGACCAATGATTGTAGGATTCTGCAATAAGAACATCAGCAGACACAGAATCACTGAGCTCACGATCCTCCTCGACCACGCTGACCTCTCCTCCGTCAGCCTTTTCTTCCTCGCCTCACCTCTTTCTCTCCCTGCCGTGTTCCTCCTCCCTCCGTCTCTAAACAGAGGACTCCCTGAGGAGGAGTCGCCCCGCCCCCACCACACACACACACACACACACACCACACACACACCAGACAGAAACACACACACACCAGACAAAAACACACACACACACACCAGTATGAGATCTGCATCCTGGTGCGTGAGCTGCATCACAGAGGATACGATTCACGATAACGATTTTATCGCGATACAGCGATTCTGCCAAAATCAATACATCATGAAATCCGTCTAACTGAAGTAAACAGAACAGCCCTGAAAATGCAAAGTGCAGGAGTTGTTTGTTTTAATGGAAAATATAGATATTTAGCACCAGCGTATCGATTATCGTACCTAAAGATAAAAGTATCGCGATATATTTTGTGTATCGATATTTTGTCCGACGTCTGTCACGTGTAGTTTTGGTTGTAAGCTGGTTTAGGAGTCGCAGCGGCGGCGGCGTTGTGAAGCCACACAGAGCGTCTGCAGTGACACGCTGCTGCAGATGAAGACGAACGACTGTTTCTGCACATTATTGACAAACAGAATCACGTTTGGATGTTTTTGCTGAGCGCTGAGAGCGTGAGATGAATTATAATCCAGCCGCTCCGCCTTCATCGCTCCTCTCCGGCTTTCTTCCTCTCGCCGTGGCTGAACTGAACACGACAGCAGCGTGTCTTTATTTTATTATTCAAGGATGTTTAAAATGACACATAATTCCAGGAAGTGAAACAAATGGCCGTGCTCGACGGTAAAACGGCTCGGAATAAAGAATGACTATAATTAAGTGTTCGAGTGATCAACTCCCTGTAATGATTTTCCTCCCGTGATGGACTTCAGGCACTTTGCAAACGAGCTCGACCGTGACTGCTGCTGGCAAATCTGCCACCGCAGCAGCCAGAAACTTTCCCCTCCGACTGTTTGTACAGCAGTTTAGAAACCCGAGCGGCGGAGCGAGGGATGACGGACGGTGGAGAGAAAGAAGAGGAGGTGAATCTGATGGGAGGCGACGGGAGAGCTGGAAGAAAGGAGAACGGCAAATGAATGGGAGCAAATTGAGTGGGGCCGTTTTAGCGTGGGATCAATAGCAGTGAGGATGATGAGGCGTGACGAGGGGACAAAGCCGGCGGCAGGACGCAGGACAGATCAGCGCTGATTAGTGGAAGCTCGTTTGTCCCGGAGATGACGGTGAATGTGATCGTACGAGCAGAGATCCTCATCAGGACGCAGCGTCTGCTCAGACTGTTACTGTCACTGGTTGGATCTTTAGCATGAAACCAAATCACCAGTGGAGACGTTAGCTCGTTTCTTCATGTTGGTCAGTCTGATTTTCCTGTTTGTCTCTGTGTTGATGCTCTGTGGTTCTGTTTCAGCACACAAACCAGTTGGTTAGGGTTAGAAAAACATCACTGTTCGGATTAAAACACTGGAAATGTCTCCAGGTGTCCTGAAACTCAAACTGTGGTCTCTTTAACTCCTGATGATCGTCAGCTATACGCACAAAATGTGTCGATCCACGAGACTTCCACCAACTGTGATGAGACTCAGGGACTCATTGTTGATGGAGGATGCCAGAGCGACAAATCAGATGTGAGCGACGTGACGTGCTCAGAGCGAGTTAGCCGTTAGCAGCCGTTAGCAGCCGTTAGCAGCTGTTAGCAGCCGTTAGCAGCCGTTAGCAGCCGAGTCCTGAGTCGAGTGTTTGGGCACGTTAGCGAACATCTTCGGGGTCGAAGAGGATCCAGACGGAGTAAACGACATCAGAGGACGAGCGGTAACGAAGGCTGACTGCTGCACTCGAACGCACCGCGGAGACTACAAACAGCTTCACACCACGTACACGGTTAATATGAAAATAATCATCGCTGCACCTGTAAATAAAACATCGCTGGTTTTGCTCGACACATTCAGACACATTCTCCGTCTGTCACAAGTCATTTCACAGTGACGCCGTCGTGAGAAGCAACATGTCGCTCAGTTCTGCCGATCATCAGACTCCCACTGAGCTCGTGTTGGATTCAGCACACGGCGTCTGGATACTGATGATACTGTGTGTGTGTGATTGACGTTTAAAAACTGGTGTCATGTGATTCAGTGTGTGGTGTGTTTGATGCTTAATGCGACCGTCACACTTTTTTATTTTCATTTGTGTGTGAATTCAGTCTTCGCCCACACGGTCCCGTCCGTCTCTTCAGGTCTGTCAATGTCCTGATTCTGCCCGTGACAGGATTAAAGTTCTGGATACCAGGACACGTTTAGATCGAGATATAAGGAGGCAGTGAGACAGAAGTGAGCGATGATCCGCCGGCGGCCCGAAAGGATTCACACAGCGAGAGGAAACAGGAAGACAAGAAGACGAGTTAGAGACATGCAGGTCCAGCAGAAGTGGACAGATTGTTGTTTGTTTCTGAGACGAGCCATCGAAGGTGACGAGAGGACGAGCAGTAAAAGGTTACGGCCAAGAAATAAGGATGAACTTTGGATTTAAAGGCAGAAACATGGCTGATGCTCGCTGACACGCATGAACAATTACAACTTCCTCTTTTTGAACGCCTCTCTCCACTTTCCCTCCCGGTTTGTTCACCTCCAGCCTGTTTACGTCCGTCGCTCACACCGACTGAATTACGCGTAATGTAGCCGATTTTTTTCGCTTAAAACGGTTGTGACAGTTGACATTTTATGGAAGCGTGTCTAAACATGTCAGAAACATAAAGAGAATCTGCTCCAGTGAACCTCCGACGCCGGTGTAAGTTCCTGTGGTTCTGATTTTATGAAACGTTGTGAACATGAATCAGCTCCTCAGATCAGCAGCTGCTCGCTCTCGCTGATGAACTAAATGAAACTTTGTGTTTGTGTCCGTGTGTCTCCGTCCTGCTGCTGCCTGTTGCAGTCTGACTGTTTACTGTCTGTTGTGTTCGTGTTCCCATAAATCTTCATTCATTACGCTCACAGCTGCCCTTCAGCTCCTCTCCCTCCATCTTTACCATTTTCTCTCTCTCTACCATTCATTCTGTACCTCTCTCTCTCTCTCCTCTCCCATGATTCACCTTGTTGCCTTCTCCCTCTCTCTCCATCTCTCCCTCGTTCTCCCACCTCTCTCTCTCTCTGTTATTCACCTTGTTGCCTCTCTCTCTCTCTCTCTCTCCTCTGTCACTCTGCTGCTCGCTCGCTCGCTCGCTCACTCACTCATTGATAGTGGAGGCGATGTGACCGGCATGCTGAGCAGCTACTCGTTATTCTGCCGGCGAGCGTCAGGAGTCAGGGTGGAGTGTCAATTCACCTCCATCGCTCTCTCTCTCTCTCTCTCTGCTGCACTGTCTCTCTGTCTCTCGCTCGCTCGCTCGCCCTGTAGCCGTGTGGCGCGAGGACGACGGCGAGGGATGATGAAAACAACCACAGAGATAACAGACGGACCGACAGAGAGATAACACAGAGTCAGGCTGTGTGAGTGGAAGTGAGCAGAGGCTTTAGTCTAAATATGATGTTGAGTTCGATATCGCACGTCGTTTTTTCTTCTCTGATTCCTGCGAAGAAGAACAAGTTCAGTCGAGATCGCGACCGACTGCCAACACGTCTACAATATGTAGAACACATCTGCAGCAAGCTGAAGGCTGCAGGTGTAATATTCCTTTTTTTCTAAAAAGCCTCCACTGCTGCAGGTGTAAACATGTGATGTGACGTGAAGCTCGAAGTTGGGCGTGAATTTGTCTTCAAAATAAGAGCTTTACATGGCACCCCATTGGAGGTTAGAACTGGGTTCTTAGCGGCGGCTTTTAATTTGAAAGTAGCAACCGTTCTTAGCTTACCGCTACAACAACAAGCTAACACAACCAAACATCTACAGAGACCCAGGAGACGCTGCATCTCCGCGGCTGTCCTGTTGTTCATCTTAATGTCCCTGGATGAAGTGATGGACTGACTGCTGTGATCAGCTGTTTCCTGGTTTTAAAACTCCCCGGCTGTGGGTCGCACAACAGTGCAGGTCATCAACACCTTCGCCCACCTCACACAGAGGCCGACACATTGACGCCTCGGATTTAGATAGCAGGGTAGGCGGAAAGAAGTGAACCCTCCGAGGCAGAAAATTGGCGGACCAAAACAGACCTCCAGTTTACCATCTTCTGTCTAAATCTGTGGACCTAGCCACAAAAAGGACGGCCACATTGCTGCCCAGTATAAAAACGGCTATTATGTATATCACGTTAGCGTCACGTTAGCGTTAGCATGTCGGGAGATGACGGTGTAAGTGTGACACTGAAGCAGAATCAGCTGTTAATTCCATTCAGACGTCCTTCAGTGAGTAAAGAACATATAGCGTGTGCTAGCTTCCTGCCACAAGAAAACTGATGTCATCGTGCCACGTTCACCTTTTGCTCCTAGAGCATCCTGGGTAATGAAGTCCGTTTTTAATGCAACTCCAAATCAAATAAAAATGAAATGCAGTTCTCCTTTTAACTACATATTTAACATATTAACTTTTATTTTAACTTATTAATTCTTACAAATATTCTGTTCTTTCAAGATAAAGTCTCAGCAGACGCCAGCTGTGACAGCTGAAGAGGTCGGGGTGTTTACTGGGGAAACAATCTGCTGTATCTGGATTGTGAAGCTGTTTGAAACAAACAAATTAACGAGGACAGGTAACGATTTACTCTTTCCTCTAAGGTTAGTGTTGCAGGTGAGATAGTTAGCCAGGTAAACACTCATATTCCTTAACTTTAACTCTGTGTTGTTTGAAGAGAAGCGTTTCATTTTTATCAGGACGTGTCGTTTGCTAGATTGATATAAAAGGAGTCTTAGAACAAAGTTTAATTAACGTTTGTTGAAGATTAGCTGCTATAAAAAAAAAAGTTGACTTGTTATCTCCCCAAATTCCCCAAAACAGTCTCAGACAAGTGGGTTTGATTTGAGACATGTAGACTTAATGAGTCTGAATGAGCCGCTGTGAGTGAAGTCATTGGAAGGACATTTATTCCTCGTGGTGTTAACGACGGCTCAGTGGGACGGAAGAAACGGAAGCAAAATAAATAATAGACTCGCCTGAAGCGTCACAGTGGGACACGGCTGCAGAAAAGAAGTAGTTTTTAAGTTGTTTGATAGACTTTCTGCAGACTGGGGGATTCAAAGCAGAGCAGTTTGTACGTCGAACTAATAATCTAATGCATTAAAAAACACTGAGGAATCTCTCAGAGGAGGAAGTGAAGACGTGGTTTTCATTACAAGACATTATAGTGGAGAGAGATGTTGGGACCACACTGATGTGGAGGAGGCTGCATGTGTTTGTAGAGACGGAGAAAGACAGAATGTGCAGCGCTTTGTTCCAGCTTTTGTTGGTTTATTAAAAGCCCCATTATTATTTCTGCACATGCATTAGCTGTTGTAAAGATATTCTACAGAGGCCACAGAGCTGTCTGACGAAGGTTTCTCCATGTCTTTCATAGAGTTTTCTTCACAAGTCGTCCCTGACGGATACTAGAAGCATCAAACACATGTAACGACTCTCACTGGACTTCATGTTCCTGATGTTGATCATACGGACTCGACTTCCTGTGTTTTGCAGCGTGGAGAAGGATGAAATCTGGGTAAAGATTCACTGACAGGAATCTGTATCTGTTTTTAACATTAAAGATGCGACTACATCAATACGCTGACCGACTGTATCAATATAAATTTACCATTAACCGGTTGATGGCCTGGTTCTAAAGTTATGTATCAGTTGACTGAAGCTTTGCTGATAATTCTGCAGAGCATCTCTCAACTCGCGTAAAAGGTTAAAGGTCAACACGAGATTCTAGCGAGAGTAACGTTTGCGTATCCGAGGGAAAAACCACAACAACAACAACATGTCCGACAACTCCAACACTGTTCACAATGCACCAGCTAATCTGAAATCAAAGTTTAGAAGAGATTTGGATTTTATAAGGAGGAAGGACATTTAGACAGAAGTCTTTAATATGTAGAACAGAAATTAAGTGCAGCGGCAGCACGACAAATCTGAAGACTCTCCTGGTGAGACGCACGGAGAAAACTACGCAGGCGACGAGGAGTCTGTGGATGCTAACGTTAGCAACGTTACAGCTAGCACAAGCAAGAACACACAAGACAATGACGTGGATATTAAAGACTTCTTCCAGCCACTCGACGAGGTCATCACGACATCTGCAGCCTGTTTTATTTTGAAGGACTGATGACCTCACAGTGAGGTGGAGAGTGATGGTGAGGTAAACAATGACACTTTTATAGATTTGCTTATTTTAATTCATAATGGAAAATGAATGTCTACATTAAACAAATGTTAGGAACTGTATCAGATTGCATCGCACCAAATCGTTCCGTATTTAACATGTATCGTCTCTGAATCGTATCGTAGCTCGTGTGTCTATCGAATCGTCTTATGAAGGAAAGATGCACGCCACTAACCTTTAACCTTTTCTGTCACAAGCTGGCCTCGATCATGCACACACCGAAACATGAAGGTTCTGCAGCGGATCGTTAAAGACGTCAAGAACGTCATCGATACCATCGAACCGAGTATCAGTGACGAAGGTTAAATACTGAAGCTGCTGTAGCTTCCGTCACTACCACTGTACCAAATGTTTAGAAATGTTTTCAGCCACATATCACGGCCGTCCTCTGTGGATGGAATTGTCATGATGATGATTTTGTGATGTTTAACCACATTTTAGCAAAAAGACTCTGCAAAGACTCTCAAAAATCTTGTTTGTCTCATGCAAATCAACTTTAATGCTGAAAATGTCGGATGGAAACAGATTCTGCTGAATAAACTCTGACGTAGAGAATGTTCAACTCACATGACTGATCAGCTGTTTCCTGTCTGCATCTCCAGTATCTGGTCAGCTAATGTGCTAACGGCTAATTAGCATTAAGAACATGGATGGAGAATGATGGCGACCACGAGCACGACAACAGAGAGAAGACACTTTAAAAGTTTGGATTTATAAAGATGTGAAACTGTTCTAGATTAATTTTCCCAAACTAATCAACTAAGTGCTTCATATTTTCAGCTCCACTGACTTTTCCACCAAATCAGCTGTGCAGGTTAAAGCCTGCGTGGATCCTCGCAGACTGTCTGTGTGACACTCACTTAAATTAAAACATGAACGTCTCTGTTGCTTTCAGCCTCGTGTCACCCATGTGCTGAAATACAGCGGCTCTGCGGGGGTTTAAAAGCTGTGACAAAACATGAAGTATGGCTTCAATATGTCCCTGCAATTTTATTCGGCCCCTGTAAACATAAATCACACATTGTTAAAGTGTCCGGCGTCACACGGCCGCCCCGATAACAGAACCGCTTAAACAGCCGCAGCGTAATGCAAATGTAATGTCATGAAAGAACGATTACATTTCGCCGGCAAAATTCAATTTAATACGAGATAAAAGAGTGCAGACGGCCGTTAATGCAGGTCATTTGGCAGCGGCCGCCACCAGAACCATTACATGCAGGTTCTGGCCCGCACTGAGCCCATTACAGCATGTTAGTGGGGAGGAGGGAGGACGAGCAGCGCCGCACCGGCTCATCGTAAAGAACCAGGACGGGATGGAGCAGATACACAACAAGATGATGCAAAATCCAGATGTTTTTATGTTTTTATCCTTGTGGCGTCCTCAGTCTCCAATTAATGACACTTTATTTCACTTTTTAATTAAAGAGCTCCTTTATTAATTTACTGTTTCATTAAGTTCAAGAGTCAAAAACACAAAAACATCGAAATTGAAGCAGAAGAGGCTGAAATATTCTCTTTTACTGTCTTTTATGTTCCTACGTTTCCCATGATGCATCTTTCATTTGAACCTCTTGGTTTGATAAACATTTTGATGACATCACATTTGATTGTAAATGTCAAACACAGTCATATTTAACACTTTTAACTAAAAACGTATGCAGGAGTTTTACATGTATGTTGTTGAGTTTTGTTCTCACATCATCACAAATGTTTCCAACCAGAGAAATCCACACGTTCACTCACGCTAACGTTCGTTTAGACGTCGTGGATTATAACTTCCAGGAGTCCGAGTGAGGAAGGAAGTCAGAGAACGAGACGAAACTTCACATCAGATAAAACTGAAACAAAATAAATGCAGGAACATTTTACCTTTAACCAGCAACAGAGCTCATTCTCACATTGTGTTCCTGTGTGAGTTTGACTTGTTTGAGTTTTTATTTGCCCAAAACAACCCGATTACAAGCTAGCGAGCAACGGAAACACTCAGTACGTTTACATGCACAGTTTAGTCAGATTACAGCCATAGTTCAACTCTGCTGCTCAATCAGACAACTGCAGTTGTCCGAGTATACATGCCGGTGAGAAAATGTGATTATTGTCCGGAGCATGTCATACCCGGTCCGCTAGGTGGCGCTGTACCCATTTCAACTAGTGGTAACAGAAACACCTCTGGCTGACCTCTTTACGTCACCAGCAACAACAAACTGCCTCTGCATTCCAGAAAGATGGCGTACGAAGAGCGAGACGAAGCTACATCTTTGTACACTTCATATATGGTGTTCATGATAATTACACACACTAGATGCACAATGGAGCTCTTTGTTACGGTGATTTCGGAGGAAAGACGCCGTCGTCCGTCTACTTCCGGCTCACGGCCCCGGGAAAGAAATCTCGCGCCTGCTCAGAACGCAAAATCTGATCTGGTCCGATTTTAGTCAGACTAAGGTGTATACATGCATCTTAAAGATCCCATCATAGTCAGACTAACACAGTAATTCAGTTTTCTTGAGTGTCATGTAAACACACTGAGTGATTCAGGTGAGCCTCTGAGTGAAGTCAGCACTCAGCGGAGACTCTGGTTCTGGTTCTGGTTCTGGTTCTCTCTCTTCTCTGTAACGTTCCCCTCCGGCTCCGGATCACTGCTGCAGTTTGGCTGATTAACAGGAGTGAAGATAAATCACCTTTTTAATGCAGAAGTTACAAACTGATCTCTGATGTGTGTTTACTCCTCCAGCTCCGGCCACCGCTGAGCAGCTGGTGATGGTTTCTTTGCTGCAATGCACCCTGGGAGTCTTCCTCATAGAGGTCCACAGCCTCGTTGATGAGAGCGAGATATTTCCTGACACAGTTCTTCACATCTGATGCTCCACCAGGAGAGTTTCACGCTGATAGGAGCTCCGGCTGTGACTCACTCTGCAGCACTCTGACAGTGTCGTTCTGTGATGTGGCTGCTGTCAGATCTGTGTGGGTGGAGACTGAGGTGGAGTTACTAATTGATTAATTGTTTCAGATCGTGCTAACATCGTCAGGCTAAGCTCGGTAGCTTAGCTGCACAGCTGGTCCTTCCCTCGCTGCTGTTAGAGGACAGACGGACTCCATCACTAATGGACGACAGCTCAGGTGACATGAAACAACGTTCTGCAGGTTATATTTAACCGTCTAACTTTCACAGGAGTCGTCATCGTCTCCAAGCAACAGCATCGTCAGCCAACCGCTTTCACGGGAAACCTGCTCGTAACGACTCGGAGCTGCAACACCAAAACACCAAAATGTCCAAGAATGTTTCTGAGCTTCTGTGTAAAGAGTGAAAAACTTTAACGAGCTGTTTCATTGTGTCGTATCACCGGCGAGAGGTAAAGGATGGTATCTGTATCTGCTGCTGTGAGGAGTTTCAGTGAAGTCAGATAAGCGAAAGAATTACAAGCAAAAACCCTCCAACCTCCTCCACAAAATATATGTCTGTAGTTCAAAGCGGGCTGCTTTTCATAACTCCTGGATCACTGACATTTTACAGATAAAAGATTGACAACATTGACATTTTATTGAGCTCCTGGAACACTCGATGTGAAATATGAACCTGCAGGTGTCTCACCAGGAACCGTCTCCAGGGGAGGCAGTGTGTCCTTCAGACGTGTGCTGCAGAGAGTTTAACACATTAAAACCTTCTTTGTCGTGACTCTCACCTTTTTATTTGTATTTGTGTGCATAAAACTGAATCAAACACACACAGACAGACACTCTGCAGCAGGCAGCGCTCCTCTCTGAGCTCAGGGAGCTGAAATATCTAAAAACCAAGTGGCGCTCTACATATTCATGTCCTGTGTGATTGAGAATTATGATCCAGGTGGGGGAGAACAAACTGACAAACTCTTTCAGGTGAAATAAACACCGCTGGGCCGGCTGCTGAGGTTGTTGTCTCTTATGCAAATGGGAGCGCCGCGCTCAGAGTCATAAATGTTGATTGATGGCTGAACGCTGCAGAGCCGGCTGAATATTCACGGCTCTGGATTTAATTTGTTGGGACATGCTAAGCTGTTGGTGTTTGGAGCATACATGTTAATATAATTAGCTTTCTGTGTGTTAATATGTAGGCCAGAATAAATGTAATTAACCTTTAATCTGAGCTGAGCTGCAGAACATGTGGTGTGTTGCGATGCGGCTCCATGTTCAGCTGCTCGGCGGCGTTCGGCTGTGACGACGAATCAACACGATCAGACTTCAAGTCAACGCGGCTCCAACACTCACAGCAAGTTAATGAGTTTCTTTATTCACTGAGGTCAAAATGTCACATTTGTCTCATACTTTGGTTTATGACCAGATTAATGACGTTCCCATCAGCCAGTGGGAGGAGCTTCTTCAGGTCCAAGTACTGACTCACAGTCGGCGTTCTTCTACAGGTCGTATCAGCAACAAAAACTACAAATATCTAACAGATATAAAGATGCATCTGAGTCCAAAAACCTGCAGTCAGCTGAACATCCTGAGACGTGTTCAGAAAACTGAAGCTTTTGTGTCAATTCTGCATTTATTCAGAAAGTAAAGTGAGAAATTCAAAATACTTTGTTGTTGCAGTTGTAAATAAAACGTGCTGCTAGCTTCTTCTCTGTAGCGCTGGCAACGAAGATTTAGAGCAAATCCGCTGAAACCCAAAACAACAGATCCAGAACCTCCCAACAGAACCTCCTGGAGGAATAAACACCCGGAGCTGTGAGCCGACGGGAGCTCAGAGACGTCTGAACTTCTGGGATTAAAACGTGGATTTATCTTCAGTCCTGTTGATCAGCCTGACTGCAGCAGCGATCCGGAGCTGCAGAGTGTTTCTGCTTCATGAACGTAACGTGCCAGAGAGGAGAGAGAACCAGAACCAGAACCAGAACCAGAGTCTCTGCTGAGTGCTGACTTGAATTCAAATACACACCGACACACTCTCAGTTCGGGCTGTTTTTTGCAAATTTACAGCTAATGAACGATAAAGTAATCAGACTGTTTCAGGCAAATCAGCACAAACGTCTCTTTGTGTTGGTAACAGGACAACGACGTCGTGCTTGGATCTGCTCTGTTTTACTCTACAAAATAAACATCAGGCCGTGTTAAAGAAGACTGAAGCTAACGACTCATCAGGAAACTGTTTCCTGAGGTCAGAGGTCAGGTTAGCTGTAGCGTCGTTAGCCTTGCAGTCAGACCAGTGGAGCTGCCTCCTGCTGGCCGGCACAGAGAATGCAGGTTTAACTCTCTCTAGCATCGGATTCACTTTTCTGACAGGAAACTGTTGATATTTCAAAAATCATGAATTTCAAATGAAATCAACATCGTCAGTGACGGCGGCAGCGACATCTGGGAACATGAGAGGTTTGTTCTCTCATCAGTTATTCAGTGTAGGAACTCTGACTCTCACTTCAGTTCATTTTCCTCCACAGCGCTACTGTACCGTCTGCGCCGCAGCGTGGACGAGAGCTGACAGGAATCGGCTGGGGGTTAAATTGTTCCTCCCCTCATCTGTCGCCTCCTCTCAGCCTCAGCTCGCCTCCCGGGACGCTGCCGGCGACGATTAATCGAGTTTGTCTCCCTCTCTGCCTCCGCTGTCACAGGAATCACTGTCAGCCGGCTGCACCACTGCAGGCCTCATCTGCACCGTGTAGTTCACGTGTGAACACTGGTGCTGATCCGGCTGGCACCAGTGCAGCTACAGGACGGTGGAGGATCAGATGGAGTGGGCTGGTTCCTGTGACATCATGGAGTCAGACATCAGGTCGTGGTTGTGTAAGACACTCGCTGACCGACCTTCTGTTCACTCACTTACTCTCTGATTAATGTAACGATTCATCATCCGACAGGCTGATTAGATCAGCGGCTCCTGAGGCGGGTTCAGGGGCCTTAAGGGCCCTCCAGAGGCTCCCTGGAGCTCACACGCTAAATGAGGAAAAGTTTAATTTCCCTTTGATTAAATCCACTTCCAATGATCCCATACACAGATCGCATAATGACTTCAATAATCACAGATGTCATTCTTTCTGAGGAGCTCTGATTACATCGATGAGACTGTCTCCGCCCGGCTGGGACGTTCAGACGATGAAACCCTGGATAAGGTTGTTTTTTTTTGTCTTAATGAAAAATAAATGCTGTGTCTGCTTTTCTTACATCTGGTGCAGTCGATTCCAGATGTGATTAAATTCTAACAGCGAACAATCGTCCACAGAACACTTCAGAGCAGAATCCACTTTTCTGTTTTCCACTTTTATATCCTGAGACGACGAGCAGCGAAAACGTTTTTTACAAAGTCCAACGTTCATACAGATCAATCAGCTGTCACTGCAGCAACATCTGTACCAGCACAAACATCTGGTGAATCCTTTACAAACACCAACACTGGACTTGACCGTTTACATTATATTATTCTCTGTTACAAACTGCTGGAGTGACGCCGAGATCCAAAAGTGGCTGAAGGTATGTCGATTGCTGCTCAGCGGCATATACCGATCCCAAGACTGGTATACAGATTCTCGGAGTGGTATGCTGCTGTTATGCCGCTGTTATTCCACTGACACATGACGGTATGTGCTGCTTAAGATTGTTATGGCACTGAGAGACTGTTGGATGGGTACCGCTCCCTGATGAATATGCAAATGTAATGCCACTGGGCTGGTTTGACGACAAGTACTGCCGTAAACGTATACTGTTTTTTGTCTTTATTGACAATGCTAACTTAACACTTTACCGCAAGTAATGTTATGTTGTTGGGATTGTAGGCATATAGACAGTAATTACACGTGGGACTCTTACAATATGATAGTAAAGTAATATGTCTAAATGTCCGCCTATAAACTACTTAAAGCTAATGAAAGCGCTAACCTTAGCTAACATGGCTAATGTTAGCCCAGCCACCTTATAGCCAGTCTGACTAATCGATAGCAGAAAACTTTTGAGCCTGCCAACAAAATTCATTATTACGGTGGCTGGGCTAATATTACTGTTACTAATTATATGATATTAAATATATTATATTACTAATTACTGTCTATATGCGTACAATCCCAACAACATAACATTACTTGCGGTAAAGTGTTAAGTTTGTCAATAAAGAAAAAAAAAAATTACACATTTACGGCAGTACTTGTCGTCACACCAGCCCAGTGGCATCATATTTGCATATTCATCAGGGAGCGGTACCCATCCAACAGTCTCTCAGTGCCGTAACAATCTCAAGCGGCACATACCGTCATGTGTCGGTGGAATAACAGCAGCATGACAACAGCATACCACTCCGAGAATCTTTATACCAGTCTTGGGATCAGTATTTGATGCTGGGCAGCAATCAACATACCTTCAGCCACTTTTCGATCTCGGCACTACTGAACTGCTGTGCAGGGATTTAATTTTTTACCAGCCCTGAGTCGTGTCAGCAGGTTTCCTTTCAGGTGTTCTTCATCCTGACAGTCTTCACTAACAGGATAGAACCGCCTGAGGGACGAAACCCGGGGTGGAAAAGTCCAGAGAGCACTCAGAGCGTCGCTCGCTGCTGCTGAGCGTTCATGTTTCCACCTGCTCAGATCTTCTCTCACAGATTTTGGCAGCTGGACAGTAAAGAAACAATATTCAGAGTTTGAGTTTAAAAATCAGCCTGGAAATTCAGAAGAATCTAAATCTGCAGTACGTGACTTCTGCCAAAACTAAAAAAACTAAAACTAAAGACGTAGTTGGATGATGTCGTAGAGTAGCGTGGGATCATGGGAGTTTTTATCTCAGCTGCCTGATGTGACTCAATGTTCACAGTCGAGGTTTCAAAGTTCACTTGATGTTGAGTCAGCGGGAGTTATAGCAACAGGTGAGCGAATGAAACGCACCGTTACCTGAAGTCAAGTCAGGATTTCTCTCTGTGTGGATGTAAGAACACAAGTCAAGTTACATATATAACTAAGCTCTTGTTTTAGACATTTTAATTATTCAGAAATCTTCTTTAAAGGGGACATGTGGTCCAACCATTGCTTCAGTAATGTTTTTCTTTATGAGCTCATCATTCGTTGCTCACAGTCGCAATCAGTCAGAGCATATTTAGCCACAATAAAACAATCTAGGCTAATTGTTTTGTAAAATAAGGAAAGCACAGGTTACAGTATGTGTCCCAGCATGCACCAGTAAGTAATGTACCTGTACCACACTGAACAAACAGGGAGGTGCAGATGAAGATAAATCCAGATATAAAGAGTAAAAACAAAAAGATATTCAGCCCAAGTACGTTTATAACAGTCACCAGGATACGTCCACATTTGTATTAATATTTCTACAAAACTTGTTCACATTTCTTATCTGAAGGTGGAAGAAGATGGTGGAGTTACAGGTGACAAGGCAGGTGAGTCAGAGGTCGCAGTTCAACGATAAGCTTCAACATCTGTAAGTGTGAAACCAGCTGAATAGGTTGGAGTGTTTACTGGGGAAACTACAGAAACTACAGGATATGTTTAATGAGACAGTGCGACGTTCTCCACACGTGTTATTTGGGACAAAACCAGGTCAAAACATGTTCTTTCCAAATCGTGTCTTTTTACAACATAAAATTGGACCAAAATAAACTCAAACTTGTTACATAACAAAAAGTAAAGTTTCAACACATCTGTGGTTTTGCAGAAATGTGACTTTCCAACTTTTAGTAGTGAAACATTTGATTGAAAAAAAGCTGCTGAATCAGATATGAACGATATGAGCAGCATTATAAATATATATGTGTGTGTGTGTGTGTGTGTATCAAAGCACCTACAGTCCAGGTGAGTGCTTGTACTCGTGTAGTGAAGTTATAATATTAATGTGTTCACCTTCATCGTGTAAGAATCCAGAGTTCAGCGCCAGTAAATCCTCTGTAAAGATAAAACATGCTGTTTCATGGCTCTGACTCTCCACACCTGTCAGCTGGATGCAGACGTGCTCACAAACACATTTCTGCTCACAGTTTGAGTGTCAGAAGCTTTTTGTGTGCACAGAAAGTTGTTATTCAACCTGTGAATCATCTCCTCTCCTCTCCTGCTGCTGGTTCTGTTCAGCTCCTGGTTCTGTTCAGCTCCTGGTTCTGTTCAGTGTCGCCGTCCTCTTCCTCTGCAGCAGAGCAGAAAGCTGACGTCACTTCACATCCTGAAGCGTTGGTAACGAGCGGCTGGCAGGGAGGGACGGGGATGACACCATTTGGCCTTGGCAGGGTGTCCCCCACTATAAAAAGTAATGCCCACACCTATTAAAAAAGACACTGAGTCAACAGTTTGGATGACAGAGTAATATTACACATCCTACAGGGAGCTGGAGACGGATCAAACACCGGGCTGGAGTTCTGTATTTAAACATTCTGCTTCATATTTCATGCAGAGTTTGAACCTGACAGCATGTTTCTATTATTCACTTCAGAGAGAATTAACCTTAAATCCTCCGTGTGGTGCGTCACGCTTCTGTTCTCACAGGGTTAGCAGCTAATGCTAATGCTAACCCACGCTGATATGAATAAACCAGACAACATGACTTTAACGACCGGCAGCATCACCTGCCAACCTGCCAGCAGCCGGACAACGACCGGAGGAGCTGAGCGCTGTGGGTCCCAGCAGGCTTGTTAACAGTCTGTCTGCTGATGTTTTCTCGCTCGCTTATGATTTTTTCATCGCCTCCGTCTTCTTACATTTCTCAGTTTGTTTGTGTTCTCCGGTTCCTCTGAGAACAAAGTGAACCGAGCGAGAGGCACAGCTGAAGTCTTGAAGCTGAGACAGAAAGTTCCTCCGCAGTGTGTCGACGTGGACGCAGCTCAACACACAGCAGAGACAATGTGTGTGTGTTACTGAACAAACACACACCAGTCTGAGTTCACCTGTCTGTCTGCCACCTGTGTTCAAAGCTTCAGGCACATTCACATGAACATGTTCAGGTGAAACACGCTGCAACTGTTTCCTGTCGAGTCAGTTTGGTCGTGACAAGAAGCATGTTGAGGATTATCACTCTGGTTTTTGCGAATCAGAGTCAATTCACAATATGTTTGATGGCAACAGAACAACACACGTTGTGGACAGTGGTCCCTGAACGCCTCTCTCCATCTCATCTCCTGGTTTGTTTATCTCTGACCATGTTACGCTTTAAGAAGCCCAGTTCGTTCGCTCAAAACAGTTCATGGAAACATGGCTTCAGTGCAACACAGGGAATCAAACCTTTAACTTCTGCATCGATAAATGTTTTCAAAGAAGAGCTTAACTCGTTCAGCGTCACCGTGATGTTTCCCGGCTTCGTATCATCGCTCAGCTCGTCTCTAGGATGTGATGTTAGCAGCTAACGTTGCTGCAGAACCACAAACACGTCTGAGGTCGACATTTGTACCAAACTTGACATGAGGTGGAGGAGATGGTGGTGCCGTTCCTGCAGCCAACAAAGCTGCCAAACTGGAGCGTTTGAAGGACTCCTGGAGACTTCACCATCTGTCTGTTGTGGCGACCCAAACCGGCTATTGTCACAGGAAGTCGGATCATCTCCATCTGTGATCGTGGCGACCCGAACCAAAACACCAAGCCAGAACATGATGTTCCCTGACACGGACCAGCCTCGACCTGAAGTCACAACTTACAGAAACAGTTTAAACTCGTCTGTGTTGAGAAACATACTTAACTAACATTTATTGTAACATCATGCAGGTGGTAAAAGATGGAAACCTCACGTAGAAGTCTTTGAGGATTTTCATGTTGGTTTGATTCAGTTGGACTGTTTTTCCTTCTGCAGCTGAGAACAACCGTCACACAAACGTCTTTAAAACCAGAAGATTTCACAATAAATCGCTGCAGACTGTTTATCACGTCCTCCGTCTCTCAAAAGATCCGCTCAGTATGACAGGAAACAGGAGTCAGACGGCTTAATGTGCACTTTAACACGATGCATTAAAAAAAACATGGATTTAGAGACAGATCTCGTCAGGCCCGACCGCGCTGACGACTGTCCTCAGTTTACTGTGCTGCCAATAAAATCCAGCCAACAGTCGGAGAGGCTGATTACAGCCGGAGGTCTGAATCGTTTCCTGTCCTGAAGAAAACAGGATGGAGAGGATCGATAAACTTTTTATCTCACGTAATTAAATCTGAATATGGAGGTTTGAGTCACAGACGAGATGTCACACGTTTAGAGTTCTTTATTCTCGTAAGAATGATACAGACAGACCGAGGAGTTTTATGTCTCTGCTTTATATTTAAACAGAGCTTTAAATATAATCAGTTATCAGGAAGTATATCTTTTTAATTATCTTATCTTCTGTCCTGAGATATTTCTTTCTGCAGTCAAGTCCTAATTTCTCCTCCATCGCAGTGAAACAGTGAAATACTGACAACATCAGACTGTTACAGTCCGTCTGTTCTCTCTGTGTCTCGTTATTAAAGCTCGTAAGCCGCGTGTGTTCGGATCTCGTGTTCCTGCCAAAGATTTGAATCACAGTCCAAGGGGATCAATCAAACACCCAAACACATAACCAACACACACATGTTGTTTATTTTCTGTCCAGTCATTAAAACAGTCACTCCAGTCGACTCCAGTCCACGTTAGGAAACCCGGACTCATCTCCACAGACGACCAGTCACGGTGGTCAGGATGCAGCGACGTGTCCGGGGAAGGATGGAGCGTGTTGGGAGGAGAGTCACGGTAAATCTCTGCCAGAGTAACAGCTGCTAGCTTCTGTTCGCTGTTCTGGCTTGTGTGCAGGTTGTTTTAGAGGTTGTTGCTGTTGTTCTATGTGGCGATGAGGATTTGAAAACCAGTGACGGTCGACATCTGATCAGACCAGAGACAAACAAACTCATCCTGCTCAGAGTGAGAGACACAGAACAGAATCATCACTGCAGCTCATTAAAGTAGGTGAAGAAGAAACCTGTCCGTCATGTTCAGTCTGAATCACCTGCTGGTCTCAGTCCAGGGTCTGCATCCTCTGAAGGACCCGGCCTTCGGAGGACCCCGCCTCCTCCGAAGGACCCCGCCTCCTCCGAAGGACCCGGCCTGTGAAGGACCCGGCCCCTGAAGGACCCGGCCTGTGAAGGACCGGGCCTCTGAAGGACCCGGCCTGTGAAGGACCGGGCCTCTGAAGGACCCGGCCTCTGAAGGACCCGGCCTCTGAAGGACCCGGCCTCCGAGGGACCCGGCCTCCTCCCGGCCTCTGAAGGACCCGGCCTCCTCTGAAGGACCCGGCCTCCTCTGAAGGACCCGGCCTCCTCTGAAGGACCCGGCCTCCTCTGAAGGACCCGGCCTCTGAAGGACCCGGCCTCCTCTGAAGGACCCGGCCTCTGAAGGACCCGGCCTCTGAAGGACCCGGCCTCCTCTGAAGGACCCGGCCTCCGGAGGACCCGGCCTCTGAAGGACCCGGCCTCCTCTGAAGGACCCGGCCTCTGAAGGACCCGGCCTCTGAAGGACCCGGCCTCCTCTGAAGGACCCCGGCCTCTGAAGGACTCGGCCTCCGAAGGACTCGGTCTTTGTGGTCTGTGAAGGCGAGTCCTTCAGAGAGACCTTGTTAACCTGGTCAGCCGTTGTTAAATGTGACAGTCTAGCCTTTGGAGCATTTCCTGGTTGCGTCACCAGATGTTTTACTCTTACGTCACCATTTCTGCAGCCCAGGCCAAAGAAAGTGACGATCTACGCCACGTGATGTCGCCATTTTCTCTCTTTCTTTCTTCTTTATCAGGCACGCAAAGAATTGTGGGATATGTGAGGCCACGAAGGATCGTAGCGGTGCATCCTCCAGAAACAGGGAGAAGAAGGAGCATCTGGAGGAGCCTTCAGACTGGGACAGCCTTCACACAGTGTTGTGACGTAATTGTCCTTTAAATGCTCCTGTGAAGGATGCAGAGCTGAACTGAGACACATCATGTGTTGATGTCAGACTGTGGGAGCAACATGGACGCCAAGATGAAGTTGTTGAAACACGTGGACAGCTGGTTCCACCATGTTTCTGCATCATGTGACGTCAACTACTAACAGAAAACAGAACAATCTTATAAGTAAGAATAAACTCTTGTTAGCAACAACAGATCAGAAATAAAAGCTCTTATAGTAGATTCACGACCTGACATCCATCAGATCTTCCAGCTGATCCTCGTCGCCGCCGGCCGTCAGACGTTTGAGGCTCTTGTCTTCATACAGCTGAGCGTCTCAATCCGTCTGTGCAGTTTAACAACAGAACAGCAGCTTCGCTCTGATAAACTGCAGCTTCTGACTCGGCCAACATTAAGTCGTTTAATCCTGACGTATTTAGATACATGGCTGAAGATAATTCAATTTATATAAGCAAATTTGAGACACACACACACATGCACACACACACACACACACACACACACACACAGCTGTCAGCTGGATGAATGGGCCGACAGAGTTAATGTCTCGGCTGTATGCGGCCATAAAATTGGATGAATCTTTACGGCTGTGTCATCCCGTCACATAATAGTCCTTCAAGCTCCGTTTTTCTCCTCCGAGCTCATTTCAAATCCCTCAGCGAGACAATGGAAGGTGATGCAGAGCGACCTCCACCCTTCACCCGCCGGTGCTGTTAACGCTCGTGTTGCTGCTCGCTGGCTTCATTCGTCTGAGAGCTCGTAACATAAACTCAGGACGTAATTAAGAGCGAACTATAACTCAGTGACAGCGTGGAGCTCTTCAGTGGTTTAATGACTGATGGAACAGCTGATCTGCAGCCAGGTGAACAAACACGGCTACAACTTCTGCAGAACTGCAAAACTGTGAAAGGATTCTTCTTAAATAAATCAGCAGTAAATATAGAAATGAAGGTTTCTTAAGTTGAACCATGAAGAGACGAGTTCAGCTGCCAGAGGAAACTGGTCACCGTGACAACAGATGGAGAGTCGGCGGCGCCGCTCGGCTGCTCGTCTCTTCTCACCCGGACGTCTCTCGCCGTCGGCTCTGTTGAAACCTCGTGAAGAGCGAGCGGCCGCCGTCCATCGCTCAGACACCAGTTCAGTTTGTAAACCGGTGACATTTTTTACAGCACAGGCTGTTGACAAAGGCCCAGCGCTCGTGGAGATTAATAGCATGATAATTTGCCATTAACAGCTTGATCCCGTGCACCAGCTGGTCTGGAGGAGCACCAAATAGCCGCCGTCTCGTCCTAAATCTCCGGCTGGGCCGCGCACAACAAACTGTTGGGAGGCCGGCAGCCAAGCGGCGCTCGAGCAGGCGGCGTGCTGCTCAAATTATTCCACCACAAACACACGCTAATGATCGTGTGTTGTCATTCAGAGCAGATTTCAGCTTCAGCCGCTTTCCCACGCCGGCTGAATTACAAACAGAAGCGCAGCTCGCTGTCGATGTGTGGTCGCCGCCAGCGTTCACCAGGAAACAGGCGGAGGTGCTTACAGGTCGTACGTGAGACGTGTTTCAGATGATCGATCAGGCAGACGGACCAGCATGCACTGCTCTGAGCGGTCTGACGTCTCTGCTAGACGAGGAGGTTTATGCATGACATGTTGGACCACAGCTTTGTCTCTGACGTGTGCTGCGTTTTCACAGATTTCAGGCTCTGCAGGTTCTGATTCTGATTGTGTGTGAATATTAAATGCCGGTAAAACTTCTCGCTGCTTCGTCTCCCTCACGTCTTCTAAACTTTCTCCCGCCGCTGTCCTCGCTTTAACTCTCTGTGTCTCTGTGCCATTTCGCTCTGGGTTCATTTCTAACAGTGAGTGTGCAGCTGAGCAGAGGTGACTAATCTGAGGTTCAATCAGGCTGGAACGCATTAACAGTAAACGTTAGTCAGTCCTGGGCGGCGAGCCCGGCCCGGCTGCAGTTAGGAATTAAAGGTTCTATGAAACGGGCTGAATTCTGGGTAAATCCACACTCACGGGGGAATCCTTCACTGTCAGTCTCAGATACATGTTCAGCTCTTTCTGAGCCTGTTGTGGTGAAGAATTGTCATTCTGCTCGCCATCAGCTGAACGAGGCACGCCGTGATGCAAATGGAGGCCAAACAGCGTCCCCGGCTGGACGCCAGCCCAGAAATCCTCAAGTTTCATCTCCGGCGTGATAAGAGTCTCCGAGCACTCTCCAGCCCGTCAGCTGAGGATTGATGAGAGCTCGAACCTGCACTGACTGGATCACAGCTGGCCGAGGACCAGTACCAGAGCTGGTGGAGCCTGAGAGGCTCTCCACCAATCTGCTCCACCCGTCTGCTCCCAGCTCCACCCATCTGCTCCCAGCTCCGCCCGTCTGCTCCCAGCTCCACCCGTCTGCTCCCAGCTCCACCCGTCTGCTCCCAGCTCCACCCATCTGCTCCCAGCCTGTCTGCTCCACCCGCCTGCTCCCAGCTCCACCCGTCTGCTCCCAGCCTGTCTGCTCCACCCGTCTGCTCCCAGCTCCACCCGTCTGCTCCCAGCTCCACCCGTCTGCTCCCAGCGCCACCCCGCCTGCTCCCAGCTCCACCCGTCTGCTCCCAGCCTGTCTGCTCCACCCGCCTGCTCCCAGCTCACCCGCTCCCACCTGTCTGCTCCACCCGTCTGCTCCCAGCTCCACCCGTCTGCTCCCAGCTCCACCCGTCTGCTCCCAGCGCCACCCGCCTGCTCCCAGCTCCACCCGTCTGCTCCCAGCTCCACCCGTCTGCTCCCAGCCTGTCTGCTCCATCCGCCTGCTCCCAGCTCCACCCGTCTGCTCCCAGCTCCATCCGCCTGCTCCCAGCTCCACCCGTCTGCTCCCAGCTCCACCCGTCTGCTCCCAGCTCCATCCGCCTGCT